>NW_016820640.1:1005342-1065773 GCF_001698545.2 Rhinopithecus bieti | reverse complement strand
CTAGAAAATAATATTTTGAAAATTATCTGGAGATCACCTGAGGCCGAGAAGAATTTGTGTTCCCAACAGTCAGATTTGTTAAATGTGCAATGGGTAGAGTCCTCAGAAGATATATACCTGTGCAGTAGCTTTAGAAGGCTGTTTTAAAACTTCGGTTTAAAAGTCGGGGCCGGGCGCAGTGGCTCACGCCGGTAATCCCAGCACTTTGGGAGGCGGGAGCGGGCGGATCACAAGGTCAGGAGATCGAGACCATCCTGGCTAACACGGCGAAACCCCGTCTCTATTAAAAATACAAAAAATTAGCCTGGCGTGGTGGCGGCGCATGTAGTCGCAGCTACTCGGGAGGCTGAGGCAGGAGAATGGCGGGAACCCGGGAGGCGGAGCTTGCAGTGAGTCGAGATCACGCCACTGCACTCCAGCCCGGGCGACAGAGCGAGACTCCGTCTCAAAAAAAAAAAAAAAAAAAAAAAAAAGAAGAAGAAAAGAAAAGAAAGAAAAGAGTAAAAAAATCCTTGAAAGGATTGAACTTGTTCCAGGTAGCTTAACTACATGCCATAAAAAAACTTAAGAACTATTAAAAGAAAAAAAAAATCACCATTCAAGAGCACACATTTTACAAAGTCTTGTATCTAATGAAGAATTAACAGGGATACGAAAGAACAGGATCATATGACGCATAGCCAGGAGAATGAAATACCCGTAGAAACAAGCTCAGAACGACATAAATACTGGAATGGTAAGATGAAAATGCTTTCAACTTCTAGTCTAAACCTTTTAAATCTACTCGAGGATGTTAAGAGAAACATGAAATGAGAAATGGATAGTAGAAAAGTAAAAACTTAAGAAATGATAAAGTGAAAAATATAATATTCAAATAAAAATACACTGGAGGCAATTAATTTCAGATTAGACACTACCGAATGAAACACCAATGGATTTGAAGACTTACAAATAGAAACTATCCAAAATAAAGCACAGTAAGAGAAAAGAAATGAAAAGTGTAGTTCATTAGAAACCTATAAGACATCACATTATACATATATAGAAGTGAAATTGGAGTCATAGAGGTAGAGGGCAGATAGTTGAAGAAATAAAATAAAATACTTCAAAAAATATTTTAATTGTCACATTTAAAAGCGATACTAAGTTGAATAAATACAAACAAAACCACACCATGATACATTATAATCAATTTACTAGAAACCAATAATTAAAAATGAAGAGAAGCTGGAGAAAAGACACATCACATACGAAGCAAAGAAGATAATTACAGCAGACTTTTCATAGCCAAAAGTAAGTTCAAAAGTTGCATGATATAAGGTCATTATGCAAAAGTCAATTGTAATGATACACACTAAAAATAAATAAGAAGAAACTGAAATTAATTAAACAGTGTCATTAATTATAGCATCAAACTACAAAATGCTTAGGGATATATTTTATAAAATATGTATAAGACATCCACTGAAAACTAAAATATTCCTGAAGGAAATTAAAGAAGACCCCAAAATGGAGGAATACTATATGCATGGATCAGAAAAATTAAGGTTTTTTAGATGTCAATTTTCTTTAAATTTATCTGTGGACTCATTGCAGTCAAATTTCGACAAAGCTTTGTTGCCGTAATTGATACGCTGGTTCTAAAATTAAGTAGAAATACAAAGAAACTAAAATATCAAAACAATTTAACAAAAGAGGAACTAAATTAGATAATTTATTGTATCTAATTTCAAGTTATGTAGTAATTGAGATTGTCATCAAAATATTGATGTGAAGATAAACATAATCAGTGAGACACAGTAAACAGTACATAGACTCACCCAAATATGGTGATATTCAATAATGAAATAAAGGTAATATTTTCAACAAGTGGTACATGAGGAAATGGACATTGATATACAAAATAGTATACATATATACATGCATTTATACCTAGAACTTGACCTTTACCTCACAACTAAACACAAGAAAGAGCTAAAATTATACTACTTCTCAAAGAAAATAGAGGAAAAACTCTTTCTGGCCCTGGGTTGAATAATGACTTCTTAGCTAGAATACCAAAAGAACAAAACATAAAGGAAAATTTGATAAATTGAACTTCATCCAGAAAAGAAAATAAAACAAGAAAACTGTTGCTCTTCTGAAGACTCTGCTGAGAAAATGAAAAGGCAAGTCACAACTGGGAGAAAATATTTATAAATCTTGTATCTGATTAAAGACTTGTGTGGAGAGTATATAAAGAACTCTCATAACTGAATAATAAGACTAATACTCAGTTTAAAAATGGGCAAAAGATATGGGCAGACAGTTCACCAACGATACTATGTGAACAGCTAAAACACAAATGTGAAGATAATCAACATTTTTAGTCACCAGGGAATGTAAATGAAACCACAATTAGACATCATTATCTACCCACTAGAATAGAAGAAATTAAAGGCTTACAATACTACGTGTGGGTGAGGAGGTAGAGCAATGGAAATTCTCATACATTGCTAGTAGAAATGTAATATTGTACGATCATGTTGGAAAACAGTTTGACAGTTTCTCATAAAGCTAAACATACACTTTCCATATGGCTCAGCAATCCCAATTCTGGGTATTTGTCAGGAAAAATTAAAACATATGAACGTACAAAGGCTCATACAAGAACTTGCGTAGCAGCTGTATTTGTGATAGCTACAACCTGGACACAATACTAATGTTTCATCAAAATATAAATGGTTAAATAAACTACCAATACCCTTAACATAATGGATAGATATTATGTTGAGCAAAAAAAGCCACATTCTGTGTGATTCAATGGATATGAAACTCTATGAAAGACGAAACTATAGGTCCAAAGAGCACTGCGCCCATGAACTGGGGATGGAAATATGCATTTCAATATCAAGGACCATGAGATATCCTTTTTGGGTGAAAAAGGGGTTTCTGTTTCTTGATTGTGGCAAAAGCACAGTAATACCTTTTACAAAACGTATTCAATTTAATAAAGTGAGTGAAATAACTTTATGTAAAACATTGCTCAATAAAACTGATTATTTAAAATTTTCTGCTTGATCTATGTTCTCTTCTTTTCCATCTACTTGACAAATTGTAACTGTGTTAAGGATAAGAAAAGAAATTTATTTTTGGGAGTACTCTCATTTCAAGACTGACGTTTTTAGGTGAAAGTTTTAACCTCAAAGACAGAAATTGTAATGCTACTCAATTTAACTGCTGTGGTATTGCTGTGATGATGTGGGAGCAGGACAGACTTTTTAATACTTAACAAATCTCACTAGGACTACCTGAGTAGATTTACTCCTGCAGAAAAAAACAGACCCAAATTTAAAATGTATGTTCAGGCAATCATGGGAGGAAAAATCTCAGGCTGTTGAGGCAATTTACTGCTTCTCAATAATTTAGTCTCATGAAAAAGTACAGTGGCAGTAACATTCCACAACAGCCTCAAGTCATGAGAAAATTTCTATTTGGCTTTATAATGTAGCATAGATATTTTAGCATGATTTTTCCAAAAACTTAATTTTCCATAAAATGTAACAATAATAAGCACAGAGCAACTAAACATTACAGAAGGGGAGACAATACAACCACAAACATTTTAAACATCCTCTATGATAGGGCTCTGTGAAAGACATTGGGAATAAAAAGACCTCAATTCTATTGATAAATATTTGACAGATGTCATTTACTCAATATAACCTGTGAAACAAATGAATATAAGATAAAACAACATATGTCTCATATTCCACAGAACCATGGAGTTGGCTTGGAAGCATTGCAAATATAAGACATTTCCTTGTACAACCCATCAAAGATTAGAATGCCCATTTTCATTATGAATACACATTCATCTACTGAAAAATGTCTGCTTCCCTTATATGCTCATCCAAATCAACCTGGTATAGAACATTTATTTTATGAAATCTATAAAATGCAAAATCTGCATATGAATTCTCAAGAGTGCCCAAAAGGCAAACATAAATTCTGATTAAATAATGTCAGAGTACATTTATCATCACAATTGATCTGTGCATTTATGAAAGAGAAAATTGATTATGTTTAAGGTCTTGTCAACTTCTACTTGTATTTTGTAAGTATGAGATTACTTTGAACTAGTACCAGTCTTACTAGGAGAATATGGCATATTAAACTGACATATAAACCTGTAACAATCTGCAAAGGGATGGATGCTTTATAGATTTTAGGTAAAATATGTTTAAGTAGAAGTTGACACTTGTTTCTCTCAACAGGCTGTATTTCCAAGCAAACACATGAAAGAGAAAGCACATTGACACTCTTGGGAAGCAACATGTCAGTATAACTTCCTGAGGGAGACTAAGCCAAAATAATGCCATGGAAAAAGAATTCAGGTACAACCCCAAAGAACTTAGTTGTAGCACATTTCTACTGAATCAGCAATCCATGTGTAGGAGTGAGAGCCTAAATCTCCACAATGTTCATTAATAACTATAGTCATACAAAATTAGACTTCCTATTACAAAACCCTTATCAGAAACTTGATAATAGCTTTTGAGTTTAGCATTCTGTGCCTTATATCATATATATAGGAATTTAAAGCAGTGACTTTTGACCCCAGTAATTTTCTTCTAAGATGAAAGGGAATTGAATGGTATAGACTGGACAGAGATTGCTAAAGAATTTCAATTACATTCTCTGGCTTTAAAAGTATAAATTAATTTTTTTTTCTACTTATGATACAGTCAGCAGTTAAATTACTATTATTATTGTTACTGTTATTTTTGAGATGGAGTCTTGCTCTGTCACCTAGGTTAGAGTGCAGTGGCATGATCTCCGCTCACTACAACCTCTGCCTCCCTGGTTCAAGCAATTCTCCTGCCTCACTGTCCTGAGTAGCTGGGATTACAGGTGCCTGACACCATGTCTGATTAATTTTTGTATTTTTGGTAGAGATGGGGTTTCACCATGTTGGCCAGGCTGGTCTCAAACAGTTGACCTCAGGTAATCCACCTGCCTTGGCCTCCCAAAGTGTTGGGATTACAGGTGTGAGGCACCGTTCACAGCCAGTTAAATTATTTAGATAGGTTTTTAGAGTAAATATTGCTGGCAGAATGAAAAAGCTGCCCTTTTGTCTGTTTTATCACTGACCTATTCAAATGACCTAGACATACATGCCTTTTGATGGTTTTAACTGGCTTTCATTTGGAGAAAGTAAGCAAGTGGTAGTTTAACCCACTGATGTCATAAAACACTGCAATAACACACCCATTTATGGGCATAAAACACCCGTAACACATATTCAAAGGCATAATACATTATAATTATATACTTACTCTACACACTCATTGATATATAACACATTCACTGGAATTAAACTTACTGACCCAATGAATATATACAGTATGAGTTTCATAAAGTCCATTACTTCTTGGGCCAAAGGCTGATCTATGTTTCCCTGATACACACTTGCCTAAAACCTCTGCCATTATTTTTCTTCTCTGTCATGGTCAACAAGAAAAATGTAAGCAATAAAAGACCAATCTATCATCCTATTTTTATACATATGAAGAAAACTGTTTATGTCCTAGTTTAATCTGATTCTTCTATATATCATTTGTTCATCTTCCCTCTTTTAAGTCTTTACTCCTTTTTTCTCTTTCTTTTCTAGAGCACTTTTTATTGACTTTTTATCTTCTTTGCTATACTCTTACCTCATTCATAACGAGTGATATCGTTTAGCACTGTGTCCTCTCCCAAATCTCATCTTGAATTGCAATCCTCATGTGTTGGGGAAGAAGCATGGTGGGAGGTGATTGAATCATGGAGGTGGACTTCCCCCTTGCTGTTATCATGATAGTGAGTGAGTTCTCACAAGATCTGATGGTTTAAAAGTATGACACTTTCCCCCTTCACTCTCTCTCTCCTGCCACCATGAAAAACATGCCTTGCTTCTCCTTTGCCTTCCACCATAATTGTAAGTTTCCCAAGGCCTCCTCAGCCATACTGCAGTGTGAGTCAATTAAATCTCTTTTCTTGTAAATTACCCAGTCTCAGATAGTTCTTTATAGCAGTGGGAAGACCAACTAATACAGACAATTGGTACCAGGTGTGATAAAGGAACCTGAAAATGTGGAAGTGACATTGGAACTGGGTAACAGGCAGAGGGTGAAATAATTTGATGGGCTCAGAAGACAGGAAGATGTGGGAAAGTTTGGAACTTCCTAGAGACTTGTTGGATGCTTTTGACCAAAATGCTGATAGTGATATGGACAATGAAGTCCAGGCTGAGGTGGTCTCAGATGGAGATGAGGAACTTATTGAGAACTGGAGTAAATGTCACTGTTGCTGTGCTTTAGTAAAGAGACTGGTGGCATTTTGCCCCTGTAATGGAGATCTGTGGAGCTTTGGACATGAGAGAAATGAATTAGGGTATCTGGTGGAAGAAATTTCTAAGCATCCAGGCATTTAAGCATAAAATCGTAGGTATTCACAAAGCATACCTACATAGGTATTCACAAAGAGATTATCAGACATTGGAACTTATGTTTAAAAGAGAAGCAGAGTATAAAAGTTTGGAAAATTTGCAGCCTGATCATGTAGTAGAAAAGAAATGCAGTTTTGTAGTCACCAGCTGCAAAAATTTACATAATTAAAGAGAAGCAGAATGTTAATCAGCAAGACAATGGGAAAATATCTCCAGTGCATTTCAGAGACCTTCATGGCAGCCCCTCACATCATAGGCCTGGAGGCCTAGGAGGAAATAATGGTTTCGTGGGCAGGACCCAGGGCCCTGCTGTTCTCTGCAGCCTCAGGACATGGCACTCCGTGTCCCAGCTGCTCCAGCTCCAGCCATGGCTAGAAGAGGACAAGGTACAGCTCAGGCCATTGCTTCAGAGAGTAAAAGCTCCAAGACTTGGCAGCTTCCATGTGGTGTTGGTCTTGCAAGTGTGCAGAAGACAAGAACTGAGGTTTGGGAACCTCCGTCTAGATTTCAGAGGATGGATGGAAACACCTAGATGTCCGGTCAGAATTCTGCTGAAGTGGAGCCCTCATGGAGAACTTCCATTAGGGCACTGTAGAGGGGAAATGTGGGATTGGAGCCCAGACACAATCCCCACTGGGGCACTGCATAGTGGAGCTGTGAGAAAGAGGCCATTGTGCTCCAAACCCCAGAATGGTAGATCTACCAATAGCCATGCACCTATAAAAGCCACAGGCAATCAACGCCAGCTGGTGAAAGCAGCCTCGGTGGCTGTCCCCTGAAGAGGCACAGGGGTGGAACTGTCCAAGGCTCTGGGAGCCCATCCCTTGCATTAGTGTGCCCTGCATGTGAGACATGAAGTTAAAGGAGATTATTTTGGAGATTTAAGATTTAATGATTGTCCTGCTGGGTTTCAGACTTGTGTGGGGCCTGTAGCCCCTTTGTTTTGGCCAACTTCCCCTTCTGCAATGGTAGCATTTACACAACGCCTGTATCTTCATTGTATCTTGGAAGTAACTAACTTATTTTTTATTTTACAGGCTCCTAGGTGGAACAGACTTGATTTGTCTCAGATGAGACTTTCGACTTGGACTTTCCAGTTAATGCTGGAATGAGTTAAGACTTTGGGGCACTGTTGAGAAGGCATGATTGATTTTAAAATGTGAGAAGAATATGAGATTTGTCAGGGATCAGGGGTGGAATGATATGGTTTGGCTATGTGTCCCCATCCAAATCTCATATTGAATTACAATCCCCACATGTCAGGGGAGGGACATGGTGGGAAATGACTGAATAATGGGAGTGGACTTCCCCCTTGCTGTTCTCCTGATATTGAGTCCATTCTCATGAGATCTGATGGTTTAGAAGTCTGGCACTTTCTCCCTTGCTCTCTCTCCTGCCTCCATATAAGACATGTTTTGCTTCCCCTTTGCCTTCCTCCATAATTGTAAGTTTCTTGAGCCCTCCCCAGCCATGTGGAACTGTGATTTAATTAAAACTCTTTTATTTACAAATAACCCATTCTCAGTCTCAGGTAGTTCTTGTAGCAGTGTGAAAACGGACTAACACAATGAGTGCACTCCTAATTTTAGCACTCAAAATCTTCTCATGTTAGCTTTTCCTTGGTAAGTATCTTTTTCTATAGCACTAAGTAAAATCTAACTACAGATTTCATGTGAAGACTATTTAGGAAAGCAGGCAAGCCGAAGGTGAAGGAATTAATACTTTATGAGTTAGGGTCTGGGAGTAGCAGAGACACCAGCGTTTGCTGTTTAAGATCTTCAGTATCTTCTTAGCATAGACAGTCTGGGTCCCTGGATTCCCACGTGTGAATTTGAGTCCTGTGGGCCAGACTCATGTCTCTTGCAGCTGAGCTACTAAACTGTTACCTGGGACTGCCAACCTGACAAAGAGTGTTTGTTATTACACTTTATCCTGTGGCTCAATAGTAAGCCTCTCATTTGCACTTGTAGGTATTTTCCTGACATGCTAGGTTTGGTTTATATTCTTCTGCATAAGCTGCCCCGAGTGGGATTACCTCCTCTTTAGGAATCATCATGACTTTTGAGTTCTCATTGTACTAACAAGTGTTTCTACATCTTTATGTGAGTGGTTATGAGATGACAAATTCTTTACAACCTAAAAGAGAAGTTTGTTTCTAAACAATGTATCTCGTGCCAAGATAAATTATTTACATAACAATAATTATGCAGAAGATGATAATGATATAATATATTGAATATATTTATATTAATATATATTGGATATGTCACAAATATTAGAAATGAGGAAAATTCAATTGTAATTTGGCTATGTATGCCATCTTTCTTCTGCCAGTAATTAAATTTTAAAATCTAGTCACTGCCTCAGTGTTACATTGTGATGGACTGCATTGACGGTCCTAATTCTTACTCCCTAATTATATTTGTTCCCTTTGCTATGTGACCTTGCAATCCTTTCCAAAAAAGAGGTGGAGCATATTCACTCACCTCTTCATCCCAAACTTGGACATACACCTTGCTTTGATCCATTGAATGATTTGTAAGAGAAGGTGCCTAGTATGAACCTAGACCTTAAGAGGTCTGACATATTTCAATGTATTCTTTCTTGTGTCTCAGCAGTTAGCCTGGGTCACTGGGCCTAAGTGTCACATGACAGATGTCCAATTGCCCTGGTCACTCTGGCAGAAGCCAGCCTACCTCACTCAACAGCCATCTGAGCTCCAGGTATCTAAGCAAGCATAACCAATGTCAGGGGAGCCCCTTAGCTGACCCCCACTTGTTTACAGACACATGCACAATGACTAATTATTATTAATCATACATACACTTTTGTGGTTGTTTGTTCTATGGTGTTATCACTGCAGTATCATTGTGACAATAAATAGGGGGTACATAAGTTCTTCCATAGACAATATATCCAGATTATTTAATATCAAAAAATTCCAGTGATGATTTCTCACTTCCTTTTTTCTCACCGATATTACAACATTTTCATATACTAATCAGTTTGCAGTAGAAAGTTTAGTTGAGTCGCTGTGTTTTCTCTAGGTCTACAAACCAAGAATATTATTTTGTCTTCCATGGTTTGGGGCTTATTCTTATGGAGTCCTTATGCTCCATTCTTTCTGTTTTCATGTAGAGTGGCATTCATTAGTATAAAACTCATAATCTTTATTTACTAATTCACTGGCATCTTCCAGTAGTAGGAGAATTGAATTCCAGTTGGAGAATTTTTAGTAAGAACTTATCATAGAGTTATTGCCTGTAGGAAACTTACAATACACTTCTTTTCCCTTTTATTTACAGGGCAGGACCTCAAGATGAGAATCTTTGTTTATTCACTCTGAGTACAAATGAAAAGTCTGGATAATTCGAGCTTCTGTATTTGGAATCCCATTGTGGCTATTCACATAAACTATCTAGATTAATGAAAATAATGTTTGCGCTTCATTTGCCCATCTCTTTACTTTTCTCACTTGACTTAAATCCACATGGGGAAAGAGGAGTTCTCTCCCTTTCTGTCACATTCCACAAACTTCTATCTTAACTGTAGCACTGAGGACCTTTACCTGTCATTCATGGTGTTCTTTTGTGGGCTGCCATTTCTTCAGGACACTAACAATAGTATCATGAAATGTAACTTCATATTAAGTCCATGGTTTTAAGCCTAAGACTAGTCAATTAATTTGAACTTTTGTTTTTTTTTTTTTAAAATGATCAAAACCTACTGTGATCCAGGAACTGAATGAGACAATGGAGGTGCCAATATGCAATAGCTTTGATCCCTGACTTTAAAAACAGAGTCAATCATCTAAACCACCAATGTTGTAGGTTTACCTTCCAGTAATCACTAGAGCTATGAAGAAAAAGTAAAACAGGCGAGAGCAAGAGAAAATGATAAGTTTAGACCCTGTGTTTAGATAGGGTAGTCAGGGAAGGCCTCTCTGTGGAGGGGATTCTTGAATGAATACCACAATGAGTGAAAGAGGCTACCATGTGAGAGTTGCTCACATTATACATATATGGAAATTCCGAACTGATCATAAAGATACAGTACAGAAAAAATACATAATTTAGGAAAGAGGAATAATGATTAAGAGCAAAGTCCTTGTATAGGAAAGAAGAGGTGAGGTCAGGTGCAGAAGTAAAAGAATAGGCCTTAGCATTTTAGTCTCTTTTTCTTGCATGACACCGAACACAGTGTGCCCACAAACAAAGAGTTTGCTAAATATAGTGGGAAAGCAATGAAGGGATTCTCTCCTGATTGCTTCCGTCTTCAAGCAAATAGAAATTGAAGCTACCAGTTGGAAAAAAAAATGTTTAGTATTTCAGAACAGAACATACGTAAGAATTTGAAAGATTCGCTTAAGAGATGAGAAAAGTAAGAGTAACATGATTTACAGACTCTAATAATGAACAACCTTAGCATTGTAACATATGAATTAAAAGACAGTCCAATCAACACAGTTGTGTGTTTCTCAACACCTCCTAAGTAAAGGTGTATTACAGCAGAAAGTAGGGTTTAACCTTGATTAGGATTTTTCCAAGAAGTATGATGGAGTAACTATAGGTAAGGGAGTTGTGAGTAAAGGCTAGAGAGTAATCATAGTGATTGAACATTGACTTAAATTAGGTAAAGAGGATAATAATGATATCAGGTGATTAATGCATGATGAAAAAGTGACAGAATGGTCAATGGACTGGCAGCTCTAATGGGCTCATAAAATTTTGGGGATAGGATGCTAGAAACCTGGAATAATAAGAATCTCTGCTCAGAGAGATGGCTAAACTGCAAATACTGTTACAGTTAATGCCAGGTTTTAGGATATGATTACAAAATAGTGTGACTGAAGTGGATTTTAGAAAAATATGTTACTGAAAGTGACTAAGCAGTCTAGATATTAATAGATTAATTTTCTATTTAGAATTTATTATTTAAGAGGCTAACAAATGCAGTAGTTTTTGAAGAGAAGCACATGAACCAGTCACTAAAGTTTTCAATGAGTGAAAGTGACTGGGAATTTGGGAAATAAACAAGGAGGGATAAGAGTTGGTATAGTCTGATGGCATGCGCTTCAAAGTAGCCAGCTTGACTGAGAGAGAAGGATAGAAAAATATTCTGGAAGTGCATAGATCTGCCAACCCATTGACCAGCAACGAGAAGCAAGGATGATACCACCTTCAAGGTTTCTCAGAGAATAGAGTAAATTTATTTTCTGCTAGAGAGATCTTCAAGGAAATAAGTGACTTCAGAAATCACTAGACTTCAATTAAAGCAAGAAAGTGAAGCTAATAGTCATAGAAGATGGTGAGTGTATAGGCAATTTTGTTGATGACTGAAAGGACATTCCCAGGAGCTTTAATGGAAATGTTTGCAGCACTGGGGAGGGTTGGGATAGAGGGTCACATTAGTGGAGGGGTACATAGAGACTTTGGGTGTAAGTGCTCAGATGATGATGGATGACCTTTGAGGATTGAACTTTTGGTGGTCAATGATATAAACATGATATAAGGCTTGATGGAATTATTCTTAGTGGTTTTTTATGGGAAGATGAATAATCAATACTTATAATCTTCTTCTTAGGCTCAGGCTTCTAGGCAATTTTAGAGTGGTTGATGGAAAAACTACATGGTAGAAGTAATCCTCACCTACCTGATGCATCTTTCTCTCTTATAGCTAGGATTGTTGAGTACCTGCCCCTGTTGAAGAAGCTTCATCTCAAATCCAACTCATCTCTTCAAGCTTTTTCAATGGAGGTAGATAAGAGTTGTAAGGAAAGATGAAAGTGATATCCTTTTATAAGAACTCCAGCTAACCGATCTAAAAACTATGGCTGCCAACATACTAGTATAAAAATAAAGTTAAGCTAAATGATACTCATCACAATTTAGTATGGCATAAAATCAGATTAGAATATTAGAGACATAAAAAAGCAAGTTCTCCCTCATGGATCAGATATACCTTTTCTTTCTCTTTTATAATTTTGCTTCTCTCAATTTTCTCTTCTAAAGACCACGTTTAAACTAGGAGAAAAACACCTTAAAGAGAAGATTAAATTTGGATGTGTAGCTCATATGAAGAGCTAAAATTGGCTTACATAGACAATGAGTTGGATGAAAGAACAAGAAGTATAGAGGTGGGATAGATCTGAAGGTTGATTGATGTAGTAGCTCATGGATCTACTCACTGTTCCACAAACATGGTGTCTTATTTAACTACAGTGTTTCCTTGCACTGAAATGGGCTGTCTACCGAAGTTTTACTTGGGCTTTTTTGTTCAGCTCAAACACTAATTCCACACTGACTAATACAGTAGGCACTAGTCATATGTCACTATTTAAATCCAATTTCATTTAAACTGGAGAAGATAAAACATTCATTTCCTCAGTCACACTAGACATATTTCAAGTTCTCTATAACCACAGGTGGCTGTGGCTACATATTATACAGCACATGAAATCATTTCTATCATCACAGAAAGTTTTATTAAACAGCACTGTTCTACTTCCCTGAAAGATTTTTCTGAGACAGTTAATTTTTTTGCACATTTACTTCTCAATGCCAAGAGTTCTTCTTTGTCTTATCTCTTAATTTTATCCCGTAATTGTATATTGTTCTTGGATCTTTTCATCAAATATTTCTTGCTTATATATGTTATCTGCACAAGATAGCAAAGTTTAAGGGCAAGGAAACTTTCAATGCTAAATGATTAAAAATCACTTGTTGCTTTGAATTTGCACACTATTACGGGATTTCAGATTGACACCAAATACCCATCACGAATTTCAAAAAGGGAGCATTTTTTAATTTAAAATTTTAATTTAGAATAGTTTTAGAATTGATTTTAAAACCGAAGATAATATGGAGAGTTCTCATATACCCCACATCCAGTTTTTCTTTTTACTAAGATATTAGTATGGTACATCTATTATTATCAATTAAACAATATTGACACATTATGAACTATAATACACATTTTATTCTGTTGTTTGTTTAATCTTTTTCTGTTCCACGATCTCATCCAGTATATCATATTATATTGAGCAGTCATGTTGCTTCAATAATGAGAGTTCTCGTATTTTTCTTGTTTTTAACGACTTTTATAATTTTGAGATATATCAGTCAGGTATTTTACAGAATGTCCTTCAACTGGGATTTGTATAATTTTTTTGTATGATCAGATGGAAGCATTTTGAAATGACCATTTACAGGCTAATTTTTGCACGGTGGCTCACGCCTGTAATACCAGCACTCTGGGAGGCCGAGGTGGCGGATCACAAGATCGAGAGATGGAGACCATTCTGGCTAACATGGTGAAACCCCGTCTCTACTGAAAATACAAAAAATTAGACGGATGTGGTGGCGGCGCCTGTAGTCCCAGCTACTCGGGAGGCTGAGGCAGGAGAATGGCGGGAACCTGGGAGGCAGAGCTTGCAGTGAGCCGAGATCGCGCCACTGCTCTCCAGCCTGGGCAACAGAGCGAGACTCCATCTCAAACAAATAATACTAATAATAAAAAGAAATAAAAATAAAAAAATAAAATGAAAGCTAATGAACATGTCTGTGAATTGAGACATCACAATCGTAACTGGTATGTAGAACATGGTATCACAAAACCTTTTATTTTCTTTCTTTATTTTTCTAAGACAGAGTCTTACTCTGTAGCCCAGGCTGGGGTACAGTGGCATGATCCTGGCTCACTGCAACCTCTGCTTGCAGGATTCCAGGAATTCTCGTGCCTCAGCCACCCAAGTACTGGGATTACAGGACTGCGCCATCACACCCAGATAATTTTTGTATTTTTACTAGAGTCAGGTTTTTATCAGGTTGCCCAGGCTGGTCTCAAACTCCTAAACTTGAGAGATCTGCCAATCTTGGCCTCCCAAACTTTGGGATTACAGATGTGAGCCCCCGCGCCCAGCTTACAAAACCAATTTTGTAGGTGATAATTGTTTGGATGAACGGAGGCAAGATGGCGCACTTCCGGGTTCTTCATCCCCCCAACTTTTCCCGCACGCGCGAAAATCCAGCCAGCGACCCGGGAAGGTGCAGACCAAGTAGGCATGCGCCAGGTGATGTCAATCTGAAGAGACCAAGATTTACCTGGTCGCACCTGTGGAACGCCCCTGACACGCCCGTGCCCCGCCTATTGCCCTCCCACTCCTAGAAAAGCCGCTCCGGAGGCACGCCACGCGCGGCCTTCCTCAGTCCTCCACTCCTGTCGGGATGTCAGGACTGTGGGAACTCCGTCCGAGAGCTGTACGGGTGACTCTGGGGGCCCCTTTTGTCGGGGGGCCAACAGACCTCTCCCTACCCACCTTCTTCCCTTGAAGCTAGGTGACCAAAATAAACTTGCAGTTTTGCTCCTACCCTTGCCTAGTCGCTGGTTCTTTTGTACCCGCTCTGGTGGTCTTAGAAAAACAAAACAATAATGCTGAACAAATTTTCAGCAAATTTTCTTTTAAAGCAGCCATTTTTGAGTTATTCTGGGCAAAAGTTTCTAGAAAGTTGAATGAGTTTCTGCAAATACCTACAGTAAAAGCAAGACTAATCTAATAATATTCTTGAGTCAAAATTTTTTAAGAAAAAATGAGTATTAGTTTTTGTTAATGAAAAAAGTAAAATAGTAGTTACCTCAAAACATCTCGAATAGAGCTTTATAATGGATACTGTGCTAATCCTTTTAACTTTTCAGTCCTTCTAGGACTGCCAAGCCACACAAATTTCTGCTTGGAAACAGCGTGGTGATGTGTTTACATAACCGCATCGGAAGCATGAATATATGCGCTTTTTGATAAGCCAGTAATGTGCAGTGACTCTTAATTTTCTTGATTTATCATATTTGTTGTTACTGCTTGGTGTAAAAATACGTTTTAAGAGGTCAAATAATTCATACTCAATTATCAGTGTGTATCTTGGTCTAATATTCATACGTTTTCTTAAAAATATTTTCAAGCACGATGGCCAAAGTATGTATCTGTGTATGCAGAACGGTTAGGCTGAATAAAAGGAAGTACAATCTTCTAAATGAGTGAGAAAAACAAAGGGGTCACACAGGAGAGGGAATGTAATTAGAGGGAAAAGTTGAAAAAATTGTTTTTATAGTTTTATTATGATGATATTATTTATCTTGTCACTTTTCATGTCAGCCTACTCTTGGAAAGACCCAGACTTCTTTCCTCACAGTTATACAGAAGGAAAATGGATATTATTTTGGTTCTGGCTATGTGTAATTTGCCCTGTTAGGTTTATTACAAGTTTTATTCTATTTAATTGCCTCTACAAACTCTGGTAGTTTTCTTATTTTCATTTTATGATGAATAAACTAAGGTTTTAAGAAGTCACATTATTTGGCCCTTGTCAGAGAGCTAGTAAGTAATGGAGCTCTCTGGTAATCTCAAACGAAACTCATGTTCTTTCTACAAATAAGACATTTCCCGCATAATTAGATTGAGTTGGTCTATGAATTCCTTACATCTATATTCAGGAGCTGTATACATAGCTCCATCTTTGATGGCTATTCTGTTTTCAAAAACTAGGGAGCGGAGAAGTTAAACTTAGAGTTGGTTAATCCATTAGCTCGAAGTACTACAACTTTTCCTCAAGCACTGTGTTTCACTCATTTATTATCCAGTATGCCTGACAGTCGAGACGAGATTTCAGCTAGAGCTTCACAGCAGACCAGACTAGGTGTAACCCTCACAGTGAGCGTTTTCATTGTCAAGAAAGGACAGGTTTTCTAACATAGGAAACCTCTAACTCATTGAGTTGCATACTCAACAAGGCTTCAGAAAGTCATCTGGTACAGAAACGTATCTTTAGAAAACTAATCCAGCATAAACTGGGGAGTATGTGAATAAATCACCACAAAGAGTCTTGAACACACGTTGTTCTTGGCTGATGATGTAGAATCTTGGTTAAGTGCTCTTCCACACATTCTAGCTTCTTGGATGATTTTCAAACTGTGTTCGTACATTTGCCCTTGACGCAAATGATAGTTCCAGCAGGGAAATGATCTTGATTAAAACATAAATGCTTTAATCCTGTTTGTACAATGTTTGATCACTGCAATATGGTGAAAATCAGGAGGTGGAAATATAATTACCTTCATAATTTCAGAAGCCTGTAGAGAAATTATTGTTAAGAAATGTTTAGGTGGGTGTGTGTGGGTATGTGAGTGGGAGATGTAGGAGTTCTGTATCTGTATCTACATACTTATAACATCCTTTTGAAGACCGGATTGTGATTTTGATGTCACATGTAGAAATGGAAATTTAAGAACATGAATAACTATTTAGTAAAACTCTTGCTTTTGTTTCAAGTTCCAATAGATAATTTTCACAGACCTTATCACTAGATAATAAAAACTTATTCAACATTTAATGTATTTCATATTTTAGAGTTTATGTATCTTTACACTGTAATTAATTGACAGTTTACTTGCTACAGAAAGAATAACACAAGACAATACTGGGCATCTCTCCCTACTTTATCCCAGTTGACTGTGAACTACTTCAAATATTATTTGGACATATAAAGGGATAAGCATTATGATTATGGAGCAAAAGTTCATTATTATATTGGCTTTTTATTCTAGCACATTTTAGCGAATTGACCTGATTGTAACTTTTCTTTGGAACACTTTTGAAAAGGCATAACTGTAAGTATTAAAGCTTGGGCTGAAACTTAATGTACATGGCAATAGAATTTGGAAGAATCCAAGCTCAATTCAGACCAAACTGTTAGAACAATTTTTGAAAAGAGTATATCTTATACAACTTAACAATATAAACAAATAAGCCACCTATCACTTCGCAGTTTTTCAACAAAGGGCACAATTTGTAAGGAAAGGAAACACATATTTTACTAACTGTTGCTTTAGCATGTTCTTATTACTTTTATGGTATATTTTCTCTGTAGAAGGGATAAAGGAAGCACGACACCATGGTTTACATTCTCCTTTGTAATTCTGAGGGAAAACTACCAGATCTTCATTAAACAGTTTTATATTTTCATGCAAATTTTTTGTTAAAGTGTTTTACCTTTAATATAGGCTAAGTTGTTATTAAATTGCTTTAAATATGTAGAACCTACAAAATAGCATTGGTTAAAAAATGCAATAGTATTTGTTCCCTTCCTGTCATCTTCCCCACCACCTCCCTATCACAAACTGAAACAATCCACAAACATAGAACACCAATATGCCTTAACTGATTTCCAACCTAAAGCACTTGCAACTGAAACATTTTTAAATGCTGTTCCTTGTGTCTCACCCTACCTGATTTAATTGGTATGGAGTGTGGTTTTGACTTTTAAACAAAGTTTAAAAACCTCCACAGGTAATTAGAATGTAAAACAAATTGAGAGCACCTAGTTGGGGAGTGTTTCTGAAGTTTGTCTGCACACTGGAAACTTCTGGTAATTCTTTAAAATATTGGTGCCAGTTCCTACACTTCAATTTGGTATAAATGATCCAAGGTGCAGCCAGAACATCGGAATCTTCATGATCTTCCCCTCCATCCCCAGGTGCTTCTAGTAAATACCCAAGGCTGAGAAGTACTGAATAGCATTTTGTGTTTTGTTGGGTCAGAAAGAGATCAGTATAATTTTCACATTTTGATGTTTCTCACATTGAATTTTAAAATGTAATATAAAATTGAGTCTTGAAATAGACTTCTTTGAATGCACTTTAATAAATTCAAAGCAAAGAACAACTAATAATTACATGTGAATATCTCCCAGAAGAACACTGTCATTCTCATTGTAAAAGTGAAAGTTTCAAGGTCAACGTTATTCCATTTTAAAAAAGCAAATGATCAAAACTGTAATCCAAATAAAGTTACTTTTAATGCAGGTATGATAATCAAGATGATCCTTGGAACAACTCTATTTCTCATAAGTAAAATGAGATAGAAAAGAAAAGACAGTTTTTTTGTCAGATATACCACTTTTAAAAAACATGATCGATTCTCAAATAAATGTTCTCCAATGTTTAAAAGTCACCTATAAGTGTTTATCCTACTTAGAATTTTTTTGAAACACAAACTCTTGACAACTAATATAAACTGTTAATTGCTTAAAAGTGAAATGTAGAAAATGAATGTCTATTTCAAGACTAATGTATGTTTCTCAACGAAAGGTACAGGGTTGTTTTTAAGACTTGATAACATATTCAGGGAGAAGTCAGATGAAAACCATTAAGTATTTTTCTACACTTGTGCAATGGGTTTGTATGGTTCTGTTAGTGAAGCTTATTGAAGAGTTGTGTAAACACTGGATGAGTTTTTTCTTATAACTTAATTTATACATGCTAATTAATGCTTAAAGTATTTTTTCTGTTCGGGAACATATCCAATTTTGTACACTCAAAATGATTCAGTATAAAGGTATATGTTCCCATTCTCCAGTATCAACAGGAAATGTTTCCCTAATGTATACGTTTTAAAATGTAGAGAGAGAGAGAGAGAGAGAGAGAGAGAGAGAGAGAGAGAGAGAGAGAGAGTTGTATTTGATACTTCATTTTTCAAGCAGGGTATTTTCCTTAAGCATCGTATCTATAATTCTACCATCTGCATTTAGGATAAATGCTTTGCTAGCAAAACTAATGCAAACCTTTCAATGTGTACTCATGACTGATAAGATGCCTATAAAATGGTATAATAAGTGTGCAGTTCATCAGAAAATTAACAGGGCGTTTGTAGCCATTTAATTAATGTTGATGAAAGAAACTATAAAAATGTTTTTGCATGTCCAGCAGACTTAAAGTTCCCTACAGAAATTTTCTAACATTGGAAACTTTTTTAAAATAATGAATTAAAGAGAAAACTACAAATTAGAATATAAAGCACAGCCAAGATAAGTATAATACTTTAATGCATAAACAATGCCAATCTATTTGACTTTGTAATTTTATTAGAAGTTTATACTTTTGCCTCATTTATGTCCCATTACAGGATCCTTATGGTTGCTCTGCCTTTTGATCCATGTTCTAGCATTATCTGTTATACTAACTGAATATATATATATATATATATTTAAGACCCTGTTTCCAGTTATCTAAACAATATCCATTTACCTAGACAATTATTTAATTAGCTCTAAACTTTCACTTGATTATGAAAGCCAATATACTGTATGATATTGTTTGTCTCTGTGTCCCTGCCCCAATCTCATCTCAAATTATAATCCCCACGTATCAAGGGAGGAACCTGTAATCCCCACATGTAGAGGGAGGGAGGTGATTGGATCATGGCATGGTTTCCCCCAGACTGTTCTCATGATAGAGAGTGAATTCTCATGAGATCTGATGGTTTTATAAGAGTCTGGCATTTCCTGTGCTTGCACTTCTCTCTCCTGCTGCAATGTAATGAAGGTCTTTGCTTCTCTTTTGCCTTCTGCCATGATTGTAAGTTTCCTGAGGCCTCCCCAGCCATGTGGAACTGGGAATCAATTCAAGCCTTTTTCTTTATAAGGTACCCAGTCTCGGGAATTTATTTAGAGCAGCGTGAGAATGGACTAATACACTGTGGATTTTGTCTAACCCATAAGGTAACTGAAATAACCAGAACACAGAAAAGTCAAATTATTTGTCATTTACAGAAATGTTCTCAAAATTAGAAAGTGTCAGAGTTTCACAAATTTTAACAAATTTCTTTTCTGGTCACAGGAACTCTTTTGGACATCAGAAACTCAACAAATGAGATTTAGAAACTTTAGAAACTTTTTTCCTTAACAGGGTCACAATCCAGTGGAGTAAAGCAAACAGCAGGCAATTAAAATACAGAGTGAAGTTAGGAGAATCATGCAAGTTATCTGAGATTATAGAGAAGAGGCATCTCTCTAAAACGAAGGAGCTGAGGATGGGGAAATGTACTAGAAAATGTCCTTGAAAGATATGATATCCAAGCTGGATCTTAATGAACCTAAAGAAACAAGTGGAAGTTGAGAGATAAGCAGTAGGTTTGGAGAAATACAAACTGTAAGGATAAGGGAGTCTGGAGGTGAAACAGGTCTTCAAAAGGTACTAAAACTAGGTAAATGGAGTTAGAGCACTGTATATGAAGATTTGAGAGGCAGAAAATATTTGAAGAAGCAATAGCCAAATGTGCTATCATAAGAATTGACAGGTGAAAACCAATAAAATACTTCAAACATTAATGGTACAGATGATAGTGATGGTGATATTGAATAACCTCATCATAATTGCATTAAAAAAAAAACTATTTGGCAGCAGATTAGAGGTTGAAGGATGCGGAAAGCTCAGTTAGGAGGGTTGTGGCAGCCAGAATTTCAAAATGACTCTAATGACCCTCTCCTTTGTGTAATCTCTTACCCATATGTGTGGGTGGAAACTGTGAATGTGATTAGAGATCACTTCACTGATGATGTGTTATATGCCAAAGGGATTTTGTAAATGCAATTAAGATTCCAAACCATTTGACTTTAATATAGGAAGATTCTCTTGAGAGGGATGAACTAATCAGGGAATCCACTTGGCAGTATTCTTGACCAAAGAGATTTGAAGGTGAGGGTGATTTGATGAAAGAGAAATACTATGCTGCTGGTTTTGAACTTGGAGGTGCCACTTGGCAAGGAGCTGAGAGTGGCCTCTGGCTGAGAGCTAGAAACAGGGACCTAAGTGTGATAACTGCATGGAACTGAAACTTGCCCAAAACATGTATGTCTAGAAAAAGACTTCAAGCAACATAAAAAAATTCAGCCCAATTGTATTAGTTTATTCCCACACTGCTAAAAGATATACCCGAGACTGAGTAGTTTATAAAGAAAAAGAGGTTTAATTGACTCACAGTTCCACATGGCTGGGGAGGCCTCACAATCATGACGGAGGGCAAAGGAGGAGCAAAGACAC
The DNA here is from genome assembly GCF_001698545.2 of Rhinopithecus bieti. Lineage (NCBI taxonomy): Eukaryota > Metazoa > Chordata > Mammalia > Primates > Cercopithecidae > Rhinopithecus > Rhinopithecus bieti. The sequence continues at coordinate 1,044,436 of NW_016820640.1, read as the reverse complement.
ATCTTACATGGCAGCAGGCAAGAGAGCATGTGCAGGGGAACTGCTCTTTATAAGATCATCAGATCTCGTGAGAGTTATTCACTATCATGGGAACAGTATGGGAAAAATCCTCTTCTATAATTTAATTACCTCCCACTGGGTCCCTCCACAACACATGGGGATTATGGGATCTACAATTCAAGATGAGATTTGAGTGAGCACACAGCCAACTCATATCACCAGACGACACCTTGATTTTTAGTATTCTGAGATCTCAGCAGAGAACTGATGATGCCATGTCCTTATTTCTGAACTACAGAACCATGAACTAGTAAGTGGATACTGTTTCATGCTGCTAAATTTGTGGAATTTATCACACAGTAACAGAAAACTGATTCAAAAGAAATAAGTTATTCAAAGAGGAAATTCACTTTCTGTTATGACTTAAAATGCTTTCTGGAGTTTTTTAGAGTCATATTTAGAAGCACTTTATAAATCATGCAAAAATTAGTATAAGTCTCATCACCCATTAACAACAAAATAAAAGAGGATAAAAATTTACCCAGTTAGTGTGCTCAAATATTTACTAGATTTTTGGCTATTTCTATAGTTGAATCACCTTTAAGTTTGAGGATTAACAAAGTTTTAAACCATAATTTCATGTGCATCTGCCCCCTTCTTTCTTCCAAAATCTGCCCCTACAAAATATTTCTATGTCAAAACTTTTATATTGCTTTTTGCTCAAGGACCTGGATTACTTATCACCCTTCTCATTTTTGTAGTTTAAAAAAAAAGATAAACATTGTTTTCAACCTAGTATAAAAAAAAAATTCTATCATTACAGGTTACTTTTAAAGGTAATACTCATTTTGAATTTTGCTATATAATGATACATTTTGTCTTTCTTTTTAGATGGGTGCTTATTCTTCACTTTTCCACCATCATTAAACTCACTTTCACTGCAAAATGTGTACAAGATGATCAACAAAATACAATAAAAGAATTTAACCTAAAGAAAACTCTCCTTTTCCTAATCATGCTTATTTATTTTATTAAATACTTACCATTATTATTATATGAAATTTATACATGAGATGATCACCTTAAAATTTATATAGATTGAAAGGCAATATTAATTATTTTTATATTGTAATATAAGTGAAGCTATTTACTGAACCATGACAAAGATTATATTAAATAATAGTCTCAGATAATGTATTCTAGCATTTATATTATAGTAATGATCTGTGGAATATTTATCTAGTTCTTGACACATACTTTTCTTAACAACCTCTAAATTAATGCTAGAATACTATTATTCCAAGATAGTAGGAGTATACTACTCTAAGAAGTTATTTCTTGGGTTTCCTTTATAATAAAAACCTTTCTGCCCTATTGTTAGTTGTTACCACTACAAATGTCCTATTCTGCACCAAATATTTTGTTGCATTTGGACATTACCAGCAAATGAAATTTTTCTTAAGTTTGGCATGCATTTTAATTCCATGCCAAAAAGGTTTTATTCTCTGGAAATATCAGATAGACATTTTCATACATGAGAAATAAAATTATTGCTAGAATTTATTGTCTAGAAGAGATATAGTAGGCAAGAGATTTTGAAATAAGTAATAAAATACGGAGAAAAGAATATGGAAGGGTAATATCTTAAATATGTAATTAAATATCACATTTGTTATTCCTTTTACTTTTGAGGAGAATGTGCTTTTGTTACTTCAGTCACTATAATTCATTTTATCAATGGGTTGTCACTGTGTTTAGACATCTGGAACCCATCACACTGAAAAATCACCAATGCTCATAACTAATAAATGAAGGGTTTACTGTGAAGAATAAACATTAAGAATATGATCCTGGATTTGTTATAGTAACTGTGTGATGGAAAATATTTGGTCTTAGACCCTTTGCTGCCTGAAGAGTTGTTATTCTCTTAAACCCTTTAATATCATCAATCATTTACTCAAAATTCTATTTGTATAAATTTTAAAACTTTAGACATTATAATGCCCTCCCCTTCCCCTAAAGTACAAATAATATGGTAAGAGTATTCTAACTTTAACCAGAAGTCTTGAGTGAGAGACTCCATGTAATTAGCTTCTAAAATTTTGGCCTCAGTACTTCAGGAAACCACTTAAAACAAGAGAGCTTTTTAACTGCTCTCAACAGAATTCCATTCTGCTTTTATCTCTGGAGAGGATTTCCCTATAATTCTAGCACTTCAGCCAGATTGTTTGCACACGACTGAACAGAAATAACATATATTTTTACATCAGAATATTTAATATCACAGGTTCTTCAATGTACTGACACAGTGTTGGCAGTATTAACAATATAGACATCATTAGCTTTCCAAAAGATCCATAATTGAAAAGTCAGACTGCTGAAAAATGTCACCTTGTGTGTACTGTGCTAAGGGAATAAAGCTTTGCATAAGTCCTTGAAAGGGCAAATAAAAACTCAATTATGACCTGCGTTGAATCCATAGGCCCTTAATTCCATTTAGCCTCAGCATGCTGTTTGGAATCTCCATCTCTGACGAACTAGTTCTCCGAAATTTGCAGGAAAGGCTCAATTTCCATCCAGCCTGCTCCTCTGTCCTAGCCAAGTTAGAAAGTTACACACTTACACAGTATGTCTGCAAATTGTATGTTTCAATATATTAAGTTTGTAAGTATAAATTTTTGTGTATCTGGGAAGGAAAGTGACATTTGATGAATTCATTTGTTTCCTAGAAGCAGAATTCCTGACATAATGTAGGTAATTACTCTGCTGACTCAAGTTATCATTTTCAACTTTCAGTTCAAAATTATACTTACAGATTTAAACATATTCTAAAGGAAAAAAATGCTTTCAAGTAAAAAATTCAGCCCTTCTTTTCTTTTCCTGACCTTCTTTCTCTTCCCACATTCCCCTTTTCTCCATATTTCACTCCCTTTTTTTACCTACAGCCTATGCTTTTGAAGGAGGGGGTGAGGGGAAACCAAGCCTTTTGAAATTTAAAACATAAACGAAAATACCACAGATTCAAAGTTTTTCTCCCATAAGCTCTGTAGGTGCTCCCACTCAGACTGCTTTAAGCCGAAACCCAAGTGCTACTTTGGTTCTACATGAGCTGTCTGGAGACAAGCACGGACTTGAATGCAAGGCGGACTTGTACGGGATGGGACTGAGTCAGATCTATAGCACTCATAGCACAGATCTATAGCGTGTTTAAACGAGGGATTGGAACTGTCTATGTGCTATTAGTTTAACTTTAGAAGATACTAAGGTTTACTTTTAAAAGTCATATTTCCATATCTTTTTTCCTACCCAGGCTTCTTTTAAGCATATCTAAAATCCAGGAACAATGACTTAAATATGATCTTAGGTATTGTGAATTTTTCCCTGGCACTGAATATTTAAAAGGGTTCCTGAAAAAAAAAAATCAGAATATATAAGCAGAATGTATGAGGATTTTTTGAATTGTATATTTTGATACGTTTAATAAATCTTTGGATTCAACTATCCTTTGAGCCCAACCATTTTGGGTACAACTGACAAACAATGTGAACAAAGATTCTGGAGTCAGACTGCCTAGGTTTGAGTCTCAGCTTTTCCACTTACTAGCTGTTTGTGTGGTTGACTAATGAAACATATTTGTGTCTCCTTTTCTTTGCCTGTAAAAGGGTAATGATAACTCTTTACAAGTAAAAGATAATGATCATCCCTATCTCATGGGTTTGTTTTGAAGGTTAAATAACTACGTCATCTAAATAGTGGTTCTCAACAAGGAGTGATTCCCCGCCACACCCACACACCCCCCAACTCCCAGCCAAGGTGACACTGGCCACGCCTGAAAACACTTTTGTTTATCGCAAATGGTGTGTTTGCGTGTGTGCCACTGGCATCTAATGAATAGAGGCCAAGGATGCTGCCGCCAATCCTAAAATGCACAGGATAGCTCCCGCAAGAAAGTTTTCTCCCACGCCACGTGTCACCAGAACTGAGTTTGAGAAAAGCTGATTGGAATCACTTGACACAATGCTTCACACCAAGTAAAGACTTTTTAAAAAGTTAAATCTTATTTGGAAAATGTCAAAGTTTATTTACTTCTATCGAATGTGTACAACTTTTTCTATGATTTGTCATTTACCATTGTTTCTGTGCTTCATATTTTCCTTGGAGAGTTGAATCTGACACAGTCTGCAATTTCTGAAGCAGCTAACTTCAGAGTGAAACTACTCCAATATTTTTTATTTCGCCCCAGAGAAATACATTCACAGAACACTAGATAATGGATTTAAGCCTAATAACTGCTATCTCTGGCTTCTGCCCAGAACCCTTGTACTATACACTTCACAACAATGTATATATACTGCACAACAATGAAAAGAGAAGAAGATGTTAGACTAATTTAATTTTGCACTCTCCTTATTGATACGCAAATTCATAAATGAGACAGCTGGAAGGGATGAGGATAAAGAGAAATGGTACCTACATACAATGAATTCACTTGGATTACCTTGAACAAATGACTGAGAAAAGATATGCAGTCTTCATAACTGACAGTTGACTTTTTAGTTGAGATATTATATCAGTTAGGCTTCTTGATTGCAAGGGACAGAAACTGACTGTAGTCTGGCCTGAAAGGATCGTATTAGAAGGGTATCTGATAGCTTGCACAATGGGGGCACCAAAAAAAAAGGAGAAGGAACAAGGAAGGAGAGGCTACAGGAAAACAGCAAGACAGTCATCCCTAGAGCAGTCGGGTTGGAATGCACCCTGGCACTGCCGTCCTGCATAGGGCTTTCTTGGAACACACAAGATGGCAGCTGCTAGACTCTCAATGGCACAGCTAGCTCTTGGTCACACCAAGATTACAAATTCCACACTAGGTCAAATGTTCAGAGTGTTACTGCCAGAAACAAGAAGACAGAATATCTGACTATTAGACTTCCATGATAGGAGATGAAAGAAAATCATACAGTGCCGACTTATTAGATAACTACCTCAAGAAAGTCCAATCTAAACACTTGAGGTTTCAAGACGTAGTTACAGTGCTACTTCTGGGAGTATCCTTCAGAATCCAGCTATTGCCAGTTCATTAAATGTGATCCTTGGGAAGGGGAGAATTCCTCAAAGATTGTATGCAGGACTTGTGGCTTGCATTGATTGTATTTTTAAATTAAGGATTTTCCATTTGAGCAATTTGTATTGTTGCTTTTGAATCTGTAGACATGAGCCAACATGTTTTAAATTTAAAAAGGACCTAGATTTTTTGTTAAATGGGAATTTCACATTGGGCAAAAGGTTGGCAGAGTTTGGCTAACCACTCAAAGACATGAGCCTGCACATGCTGCTGACTCAGAGAAATAAAAGAAAAGAGGCCCAGAAGGCCTTCAACACTAAAATGTTATTTTCCTTTCCCATGTAATCTCAGTATATAAAAGCCTATATTAAAGTTTTCTACCAACTGTAAAGTTTATATAGTACATTGCTAACAGATGTAACTGTTGGACAGATAACACACTCATAAACGATTTTTAAAGTTGAAAATGTATACCCCAGGTAATAGTCACTGTGGCTATAGCTAAGGGAGTACACATCTATCATTAGTCTCATTGGTAACATTAAAATGACCTTTACACAGTTTTTAGATAAATTTGTCAAGAGTAAGCAAAGGCTAGCATTTAGATTGCAGTTTCAAAGGGCAATTCTCCCAGATAGGTGATTACCAATTCCTCTTGGAAGAAAAGCAGCAGGATTGAACTTTTGTGTAGTAGCAGTGGAGGCAAAAGATTTGTTTTTGCCATACAAAGTCTGGTTTACAGAGTCCTGTAGTTGGATTTCTTTATCATTTTGTGTTTTGAAATTTTTCTAATGCTAGGATGCATCCTGTATTTACCATTAGTACCTATATTCTTGGTTCTCTATTTCTGGTTGTTCATAACTAATTGGATATTTTAGCAATGGTAGTTTCTTGATATGTGACTATTTTTCTTAATCAGTTTTATCGTCTTAAATATTTTATACTTAGTTTTAAATTACCTTCTCTAGTGATTCCAATATCTGATATACCAAATTGTTTTCTGTGGTTCCATTGTCTTTGGACCATGATAACTTGGAGTTTTGTTTTGGTTTTGCTTTTGGGTTTTGGGGGGCATGTATTTGGCATTTGGTAATAATTAAATCTAGGTGTTAGCTTTAATTTTGGAAAATCCTGAGCTAGTAGTTTAAGAATCTCCAGAGAAGAACTGAGATTGCTTCTGGTAGTGCCCAAGAATGCTAACAACCTAGAACTTTAAATTGATTTCTCAATGTGAGGAGTTCCTGACCTGTTCAGGTAGAATAAATTGATGAGGTAGGCCTATGCTTATCATGTGTGGAAAATACTATTCTTACCCCATCCAGGGCTATAGCAGAGACAAGCAGGTCTCTTTCTGGTTCCATTTGTGGGCATATTTGTTGTTATAACTAAGACTCTCATTGAGTTTATAGTATCTTAGATATTCCCAGCTTTGTGCAGGGCTTTCAGGTTGAGTTGTATGTCTTGTGAAGACCCACAGGGGTTGGTCACTAATTCCCTCAAAACTTGAGTTTCCAATAACAACATTTGTTATTGTCATTGTATGTCATTGTATGTCATATTGTATTGTCATTGTATGTATAATGGCTCTTCATTTACTTACTACTCTGGTTTCAGCCCAAGGGTTGTGTGTGTACCTGTGTGTGACCCAATGTGAATGTTCTGAGGATACCAGAAAACTAGGCTTGCTTTTTATATATTTTATATTTAATTATTACAATCTCATTAATTATGATACTTTGGTCTTTCTTCTAGGTACTGATTTTATGACTGCTTGATCTATTATGCACTTAGGAAAATAAAAGTTACTACTAATGCATTCATATAACTTTCTTCAAGTGTTTTACAAATTATTTTCAGTGTGATCATTGATGCTATATCCTTTTCTACATAGAAAGTCATCTGTTAGGTGTTGACTGTGGATTTTATCCTTATTCATTGCTTTGGTAGATATATTTGTGTCCCTTCCGCCAAATTTATACGTTCACATCCTAACCTCCAAGGTGATGGTATTAAGAAGTAGAACCTTTGGGAGGTGATTAGATCTTAAGGACAGTGTCCTCATGAATGGGATTGGCGCCCTTATAAAAGAGGCCCAAGGGAGCTCATTAGCCTCTTCCACCTTGTGAGGAGGCAGCGAGAAGGTGCCATCTATGACCCAGGAAACTGGCTCTCACCACGTGCTGAATTTGGGTCTTAATTTCAGATTTCCAGCCTCTAGAACTCTGAGAAACAGATTTCTATTGCTTCTGAGCTACCCAGTCTAAGTCATTTTGTTACAGCAGCCTGAATGGATTAAGTCATTATTATATAGTGGTACACTTTATGTTGTTTCATGCTTTTTCCTTTGGATTTTACCTTCTTTGAAATATTAATATTGTGACTCCTGATTTATTTTGGGTTTTAATTTACTGTATGTTTCCCGTCCTTTTTTTTTCAATCTCTCTTAGTTGGTTTTAGGTGATTCTCTTTTACACACTATGTAGATGAATATTTATAATGATACAAATGAAAGTGTTATTATTTCAATGAGTTAAGTCAATTTATAATTTTTAAAAATTGTGTTTCAATTTAGTTCTGTTCTTATAAATATTCTGTTTATTTTGTTTTCAAGCAATGTCTTTTATATACTTACAGACTCTTGTTTGCTTATTGTTTTGCTGTGTGTGTGCATGTGTGTATGTGTGTGTGTGTACTGTGTTTTTTTTTTTCCTGAGGTATCTTTAAAATCAGGGGTAGATTCAGGTTTTGTGAATTCTAAAGATTACATAATTAGAGGGAACTTCTTCAATGAAAAGAATAGAAAATAATAAATCAAAAGTAATCAGGCAAGTGAAAAAAATTCTTTAGAATTTAAAAAAATTCTTTAGAATACAGCAAAATGTAGAAGGGGTTTGTGAAAAAGAGGTGCCTTCCAGTTTAAGCTTCATTAACTTCATAATAAATATTCCAGAGTTTATTGCTTATCATTTTCATAATACACTAAGTTTTTTTGTATTTTAGACAGGGTTTATGAACTCTCTGCAATAAGCAATGATGTCACTATACATTGCTTCTTCCTTCCTCTTTCTTCTTTTTCTACTGCATGATTGTAGTTGATTATGTTATTTATCTTTGATTTTGTAATTTTATTCCTTGATTTTTTGAAAATAAATTCTCTCTAGATTTTTAGCCAGGAAGATTAGGAAAATAGTGTACATATACGATGTATACCTTCCTCTTCTCTTTTTAAAACTAAGTATTATTATCTCATTTTGGCCTTGTCAGGCTTGTAACACTGATATTTCTTCCTGTAAATATAATTCCTTGGTTTATTCATGTTCAGCACTAATTCATTTACGTTTCATTTAGAGTGCATGATTCGTTTACTGTTATTTCTCAATTTATATCTTAATTGATTAAAGTTGATTCTCTGCTAATTTCTATAAGAAAATTTCCTGAGAACAATGTTCCCTGAATTTCCTATAAGCTCAAAATGTTTTTTGTTGCTTTCTTTTATAAACATAGATATAATGCTTCTGTTTTATTTATATATGTATGAGTAGACAGAATGGTAAAAGGGTTTATATGAGAGTTCAGATAGAAGAGAGTTAAGATAAATTTCTAGGTAGAGTCAAGAGAAGCAAAAACTAAAATTGAGTGATATGTCCAGGGGACAGAGAAAAACAACTTGGCTAGAATGAGAAGTAAGTAAAGGGCAATGTGATTATCCTAAAATTCTAGCAGAAGGCATTGGCTGTAGTTTGCTAGGCAATAGAGGTTCTTGCAGGACGAATTCTCTGAGAGAGATTGAGAACAGGAATGTCACCTGGTGGTCTAGACGTGAGTAACTGGGTGATGGTGATTGTAGACAAAATGGCAAAGAAGCTGTGATTCCAAAAGATATCTCAAAAGATAAATGAGCAACTTTGGTGATTATTTTTTAAAAGATTGGAAAAAAGGGGTATTTTTTTTAAAAATTGCCAAAATTTCTCACATTAAAGAATAGCATATGGTGTTGTTTACAGGTTTGTAGCTTTTAAGGAAATGAGTAAATGATGAATTCAATATCATACAAGTTGCATTGGAGGTCATGATGGAATGTCCAAATGTTGAATTTTCTGTGATTTTTGCACAAAATAATATTGTTCTTACTTGATTTAGAGTTAAAATAATGAAGATATTTTTTCGGCAATTGTGAAAATTAGTTGGAAAAAGAAAGTTCTAGTAACAGGCCTGTCTCAAGAAAATAACAATAAAAAGACACAGGACAGTCAGTTCACATGGTTTATTTTTAAGGCCACAGGCTATCTTCTTTACAAGTATGTTTAGTTTGGTTTTAAGCTCAGAGTTCCCCAAATTAGAATTATAGCTAAGTGTGTGCATTAATGAGCAATATTTCTATTTACCACTATTTTATCAGTCAAATGAATGGAAGGCATTCAATAAAATAGTTTTCGCTAATTCGAAGTGCAAAATCCCTACTTATTTATTACTGAAAAAAAGTATAACACATATAAGCCAAATAAAGAAAAGATTTAAAGGCTCAATTTATTTTGCTAACTTGGTTAATTAATTGTTCACAGCAGCATCAGTTTAAGCAATAGGAAGCACAAATAATTCTAGTAATTCAATTCCCAGAGAGCCCCTAATATACCATATTTTAGGTTCTTCAAGGAAGAACCCTCTGCAGAGTGTCAAGAATATAAGTGAAGCAACAACAGTGTAATTTTTGAGAGTTAAAAGAACTGTAATAAATTTTGTAGTGATTTTTCACCAATGCTTGATTTGTCCAATTACTGCAGTTATTACTATTACTTGGAATTTAAAAAATGATACGTTGAATCTCTGTCTCATAAATCTGTTTGGCTTCTAGTATCAAAAAATTTCAGTAGCACTTCTCATCCTGTCTTTTCAATGATCAATTTTCAGAAAAAAGCATTTTGTATCTATGTTTTACTTGAAATTTTCTCTAGATGGTGAGTTGAGGCTTTTAGTCCCAGGATTTTATTTTTACTTTGCACTCACATTTGTGAAAGGTCATACTGTAGACAATTTATGTTGCATTTAGACTTCGCAACAGGCTCAATACATAATCTGAGGTGATTTCGATAGTAAATAAAAAAAAAGGAATATGGTGCTTGTGATGGATGGTTGGTGTCATTATGAATATAACTATTATTATTTTACATTTAATGAAAAGCAGTTTTCTTCCAAAAAGAAAAAGTGCTTAATAAAGTCATATATAATTTGCCACCATTATCCACATAAGACCATGCTGGGAAGAAAATACTGAAACCACCCACCGGCTGTGACTGGAAAGGCCTCCTGACTCTGCATCTGTTAATGTTTATGAAAGTAAAAACGCCAGTGCTTCCTTTGTCTCATCTTACTAATTTCAGATACATATTGTGAGTGAAGGAACCACACTAAGGGATGAAAAGAGAGATTCGGCACTCATTTTTGTAGCGCTGGAAAAAGAAGAAAGTAAGCAGAATGTATTTATGCATTTTCCATGCATTTTGATTCAAACACAATCACCTTTATTTCTAGCAAAAGCATCTTTGTCATAAAAAATGGCAATTCATAATTGTACTTTTGAAATGAACATTTTATTTTGGAATAATTTTAGATTTGTGAAAAAGTTGCAAAGATAGCTTAAAGGGGTTGCAAAATCCCCTCAGCCAATTTCCTTACATTAGTATGTTACTGTTAACTGTATTCCAGACTTACTTGAATTTCATCAGTTTTTAATGCCATAATTTCCTCTCTGTGTTCTAGGATCCAATCAAAGTTACCACACTGCATTTAGTTGTCAAGTCTCCTCAGTCTCCTCTGCTCTGTGAATATTTCTGTCTGTTTTTCATGAGCTTGACAGTCTTACATGGTAATTTTCAGGTATCCTGTAGAATGCTCCTCAACCTGTATTTGTTTTATGTTTTTTCAGATAAGATTGGGATTGTGAGTTTTCAAAAATGCTAACGAGGTAAAGTCCCATTTTTGTCATATCATATCAGGTGTTACATGAAATCACTAACAATGTTAACCTTAACTATCTGGATAAAGTAGTGTTCACCAGGTTACTCCACTGAAAACTTGCTTTTTTCCCATTCCCTTCTCTACTCTTTGGCAGCAAGTCACTAAGCCCACCCTCAAGTGTAGGGAGTGATATAAGAATTAAGCTCCACCCCTACATATATTATTTGAAATTCTGTAAAGAAGATTTGCCTCCTTCTCTATTTGTTTATCAATCATTTATTTCTACCACAATGGAATCAGGCGTATTTATTTTATTCTTTGCTTTATAAAGCAATAATGCATTATTTATTTTTTTGCTTACTTTTTTGTTGCTTTGGCAATTAAAATCTTTCATGTGGGTTTCTTCATCCCTTTGACAATACCCCCATATTTTTGTTTTTGAGCACTTTCTTACTTTTTGGTACTACAAAATGCTGTAGGCTCATCTCGTGTTTTCCTTGTCCCAACCCTAGAAACAGCTGTATCTGCTGTCTTTCGATAAAGAATGGTATGTAGAAACCAAGATCTGGTCTCTGGGTATGTTTGTTACTACTGGGATGTTATTGCTTAAGGACTCTCAGCATAAAGGGACAATATGTATAAAAACCAATAAACTCACACACAAGTAATTAGCTTTGTATATATCCATCTATACTAGGACATACATGTTAATTGGTGAGAGGAAAGATTGCTTTTTTGTTTTAAGTTAAAAGCATATGCATAGAAAATAACTATGTCTATAATCATAAAAAATAATAATTTAAAAAATCATGTTGGCTTCAGAGCTTTTCTGGAAACACTCCTATGTTTAAATATCAGCATGTTTAAGAGAGAGAACTAGTTCTGTGTGAAGCTAGGAATAATTGCATATATAAAGCATTTGAATATCTATAAGTTAGGTTTTAGTTTTCTTTGGGTAAGCATGTAAAAGGAAATTATCTTATTCTTGCACATGTATGATGAACATGTATAAAATATGTGGTATGAGTAGAAAGACTCATGTGGATCATAAATTAATATTTTTTTAGGGTGAACACCACATAGAAGAGAAAGTCGCAGAGCCACAGAATTTCATTTATAGGAGAAATTTCAGGTAATCTTTAAATCCAATACAGTACCTTTACGGGTGCTATTAAAGTCATATTATGTTATTCCTCCGCTCAGAAGCATCCGATGGCTTCTCTTTGCACTTCAGCACCCATAAGGCTTTATGTAATCTCACTCTCCCTCAACTCTGTGACTTCGTCCTTCCTAGTCTCAACACTCTCGACTCAGGGTCTCCACACTTGGTCTTTTCCTTGTCCAGAATGATTCTGTCAGATATTATCTAATCTCCATGGAATATAAGCTTTATAAGAGCAGAGATTTTTGTCAGTTCTATTCTCTATTGTCTACCAATTACCTACCTATATAGTGTCTGACACATAGTAGGTGCTCAATCAATACTTGTTAAATTTAGTTGAATTGAAAAGAAATCTATATTAAGCAGCATATTATACAAGTACTGGACTCTATGAGTTTCATTAGAATTCAGCTCAGTACTTCTCTTGACACGCAGAGATTCACTTAATCACAGTATCATATCATCCTGGTGTCATCATAGAGGAGTTCTGGTGTCACACGATCAGTCAGTCAACAGGTATTCATTTTCTTTGTTTGTTTTGTTTTTTGAGACGGAGTCTTGCTCTGTCGCCCAGGCTGGAGTGCAGGGGCGCCATCTCGGCTCACTGCAAGCTCCGCCTCCCGGGTTCCCGCCATTCTCCTGCCTCAGCCTCCCGAGTAGCTGGGACTACAGGCGCCGCCACCACGCCCGGCTAATTTTCGCATTTTAGTAAAGACGGGTTTTCACCGTGTTAGCCAGGATGGTGTCGATCTCCTGAGCTCGTGATCCGCCTGCCTTGGCCTCCCAAGTGCTGTGATTACTGGCGTGAGCCACCGCTCATGGTATTCATTTTATTATGTATACCACTCTGAGACAAAATGTTCAGGATGTTGTAGGTGATGCAGGAAATATAAAAGAAGCAAAATAAATTGTTGTTGGCTTCCAATTAAAGGGATAAGACATGAACTCAGGAAATCCATTACACCAAACAATACAAAGTCCTGTAATGCACTGCCCTGTGTATGGCAAGCTACCCAGGAATGCAGGGAGGAGACCAGGGCTGGCCCTTTAACAATGGATATATATGTAGGATGATGACCAGAAAGGAGAAAGTAAACATTTCAGAAACAGGGACATGTGGAACAAAGGAATATCACAACCAAATACATTGTTATTTTCTTCACTAGCTACAGAATAAACAATGACTTATTTTCCTCAATATATTTTAAGACTTATTTAAGGAAATAGGACATACTTTGACACATTCTAAAGTGGACTATTCATTATTACCTGAAATGAATAGATTTGTGCTTTTTATAGGCCTTTTATTAAAATAAGGTTAGCAAGTAAATATTATGGCAAGGTTCACTCATCAATTAATTAAATTTTCAATTAAGATAAGAATGAGTATTATTCCACGTATTTTTCTGTCCTCAGAGAATACATTTGCTCTTGAAAATAAGAAAACAAAAATTAAAGTCCTTCCAAATAGCAATCAATTTGTCCATCTCAGACCATGGAAAACATGATAATAATCCATTAAGAAGGTAAGATATGATTCTTAACATCAAACTACCAAATCATTCACATTTCTAAGAAAGAAGTCTCAAAGAAGGTCAGTGAGATTTGATTTGTCATACAAATCCCTCAATTAAAACTAAGGAAACTTTAATTCTCTGGAAAGTCCATGAACACAACAAAGAAGTTCCGTAACTTTAAAATAAGAATAATAGTAATAATTTCATGAACCTACAGTTTTACTACTTCAGAGACTTGCAAGAGTACCCAAATTTTTCCAGCGACCCTTGACTTTGCATCAGAGTTTAATTAGAGATTCAATTGGAAAAAATAACTTGATTTTATAACAGATTTTCCCAGAATTGTTGAGAAATAGAAGGAATGCAGAGAGGGTCAGTTGAAGCATCCTGAATCTTTGAATAGGAATTTTTCATCCAGGGTCTCTAAGAAAAACCTCATTACATTTTTTAAAACATTGATGTCAGCTGGGATTTTATATCTAGTGTTAGTAATTTCGGGTCATGATGAGTTTGAAAACAAAGATTGTTTTTAAAGGCAGAATTTGATAAAGTTTTGGAATAAAGAGCTGTGGACGTAGGGACAGGGCTGTAAACTAAAAGTCAGCAAGAAAAATTCTATTTCCTGCTTTTAAAGGTTAATAATTTGCTGTTTCTTAGCCAGTGATTCTACTGTTTTCACACTACTGCCTGAGGATTTAAAAATCAAGCTCTCCTTGCTTTGATGCTTTCTAAGAAATATTTCCGTACTGTTATTTCTAGTAGTAATCATGACACTGAGGGCTTCTCATGGGCATATTTTATTTCCAACCTCCTGACATTGAAACGGGGATCATTATGTTGATGAAAAATGTATCCAATAAATGCAAATAGTAAAATAAATATTTTCCTAATGTTTTGGGTGAAGATGTGATAGAGGGTTTTAACATGTCATATATTAAAATGGCATTAAAATATTTTAAAAACATATTTTTCTCATAGTTTGTGCCTATACAAACCACTTCATTGCTGTCTTTCTTTTTTCATTTCTACATGATCTCCCTTTTTGTCTTTTCTAGCAATTGAACAAGCACTGGGCTTGCATTTTCTTCTCAACAAAACAAAGGGTCAGTAATTTTGGCTAACCAGAGACTGCATTTCCTCACTCATGTCCCTGGAAGATTCTGTATATTCTCTCATTTAGCCTGTGTGCCTGTCCTTCTTTATGATCACCATTGCCATGAACAGAAAGAACAGCAACAGGATCTTTTTTTTTTTTTCTGCCTATGCCTTTTAGTGACCTCATTAAACAAACCTCAGCCATATTTAATTTCTAAAGTGAAATTAATTATTTAATATGAATGACTTCAAGACAAAGTAGGAATTTAACAATGTGTAATGATAATTTACTGATCACAGGAAACTACAATTAGAAATATACATTTTGTAGCTTATAAACATAATAATAACAATACATTGAGACAGATTTTAAAAAGATCCAAAATGGTGCTGCTTCAAAAAAATTGTGTGGGATGTGAAAAAGTACTCTGGGTGGAATTATGGCAACGGTTTCTTCATAAAAATGTGGCAAAATAATCAAATCATATGCAGGAAAAACAATATGGTGCTGAATTCTAGTGCATGTGTACGAAGTTTTTACAAATGCTTTCTATTAAAAATTGCCAGTTTTCCAAAGGGGTTGTACCCATTTAAATTCCCGATATTCATTTATTAGAAATACAGTTAGTCCACATCCTTGTCAATATTTGTTATTATCAACCTTTTGCATTTTAGTTTTTATTTAAAAGTTTGGTAGAACTGCCTGGTAAAGCCATCTATTCCTGGGATTATCTTTATAGGAAAGTTTTAAATTACAGATTAATATTTTTGACAAAGGGTTAATATCCAGAATCTACAAAGAACTTAAACAAATTTACAAGAAAAAAAACAAACAACCCCATCAAAAAGTGGGCAAAGGATGCGAACAGACACTTCTCTAAAGAAGGCATTTACGCAGCTAACAGACACATGGAAAAATGCTCATCATCACTGGCCATCAGAGAAATGCAAATCAAAATCAAAACCACAATGAGATACCATCTCACACCAGTTAGAATGGCGATCATTAAAAAGTCAGGAAACAACAGATGATGGAGAGGATGTGGAGAAATAGTAACACTTTTACACTGTTGGTGGGACTGTAAACTAGTTCAACCATTGTGCAAGACAGTGTGGTGAATCCTCAAGGATCTAGAGCTAGAAATACATTTGACCCAGTGATCCCATTACTGGGTATATAACCAAAGTATTATAAATCATGCTACTATAAAGACACATACATGTGTATGTTTATTGTGGCACTATTCATAATAGCAAAGACATGGAACCAACCCAAATGTCCATCAATGATAGACTGGATTAAGGAAATGTGGCACATATACACCATGGAATACTATGCAGCCATAAAAAAGGATGAGTTCATGTCCTTTGCAGGGACATGGATGAAGCTGGAAACCGTCATTCTGAGCAAACTATCACAAGGACAGAAAACCAAACACCACATGTTCTCACTCATAGGTGAGAGTTGAACAATGAGAACACTTGGACACAGGGTGGGAAGCATTACCCACCAGGGCCTGTCATGGGGTGGGGGGTAGGAGAAATACCTAATGTAAATGACAAGTTAATGGGTGCAGCAAACCAACATGTTACACGTATACCTACGTAACAGACCTGCACGTTGTGCACATGTACCCTAGAACTTAAAGTATAATAACAAAAAAAAAATTTTTTTTACTATTTAGATTTTTATTCATTCCTGCCTCCATTGGCAAATTTTGTACTTTTAGGAACTGGTCTTGTTTCATCTAAAATTTCAAAATGTATTGACATAAATGCATCTCAAATATCTTTTATTATCATTTAAATGTCTCTAGGATCTATATCGAGTTTACTTCATCCATTCATGAATATTAGGAATTTGTGTTTTCTGTTTTTATTCTTGATCTATCTTGCAAAGACATTGCCAGTTTTATTTGTTTTGTCAAAGAACAAACTTCTAGCTTTGTTGATCTTCCATATTGTGGTTTGTGGTTTGGTTATTTTCTTTTTGCTTGTTTTCCCATTGGTTTCTGCTATTTTTATCCTTTTTTCTTTTTTGGAGCAGAAGTGAAGGTATTTAACCTTTATCGTATATGAACTATTTTTAAATGTGAAGAATTGTTAGTTATTTCATACCCAACTTCTTATTTCTTGCACCAACTTTAACATATCCTTATTGAGAGATTCTTAAAAGCTCCAAATACACAGAAATAATTGATATTTTTCTGCTTTTGTCTTATGATTCCTTTCTTTCTGCAGTCTTTGGCTTTCATCAGATATTTTATCTCATTTGGATTTTATTTGTCAATTGAATGCTTGGATTAAAGATTTTAAACTTTCATTTTTTTCCAATGTAGACATGTAAGACAATGCTCTTTTCAGTGAGGATAATCTTCAATACATCCTACACGTTTTGATATTTTTATTGTCTTCAATTCAAAATATGTTCTAATTTCAATTGTTTTCTTTTTTGATGCAAGGACCACTTAGAATTGTATTGGACAATTTCTAAACATTTGAGAACATTCTAGTTATCTTTTGCTCTTATTTCTAGCTGATTTCCACTAATTTCTTACATATTCTGTAAGATGGCCATTCTTTCACATTTGTTGATTAGTTTCATGGACTAGAGTATGGTTATATGCCTTTCATGAGAAAAGGATGCTGTTTAAAGTTATTGTGGGGACTTAATAGGTGTATATATTTATGGAGTGAGAAAAGAATTTTGAAATCCCTCATTATGATTACATATTTGGTCCTTTTTCCTTTTTGTTTTACTTTTACTTCATATGTTATGAATTTTACTCATTACAAAGTTAAAATTGCTATATATTCTTGGTAGATTTTATTTTTGATTATTATGAAATGTCCTCATTGTCAGTTATGCTTCTGGCATGAGAGTCTTCTTCGCTAGTATACTTAAACCAGCTTTATTTGGGTACTGTCTGAATGATCACATTTTCTGTTCTTTTTTTTTTTTCACCTCTTTTGCGTGCTAATATTTAAGTTGTATTTCTTGTAAGTTACATGTATTTTGGTGTTTTCCCTCTGTGACAATTTTTTAATTGCAGCCTTTATTTTCTTTAAGTGTAAAATGATAATTAATTTAGTTTTATTTTTCAAAAGTACTATTTAAAATTTAATTTATTTTCCTTTTTTGCATTCTTTTGAATTTTTTTGTATTCTCTTGCCATTTCATTTTTCTAGGTCTACTTGAACTTTTTTATTTAACATAGAGATTGCAAAACAAATACTTTTCTTACAAGGTCTAACATAAATCTAAAATACTTCTAGAAAATGAAAATACTTTAGAATTTTCTTCTATTTTTTTCCTCCCTAATTATGTGTTCTTATTGTACTTTAATATGCTATGCACATTATACCCCAAAAGTCTTGAGTATTATTTATGCTGTAAATATTTATTAAAGTTTATCCAGATAGTTTAACTTTCCATTGCTTTTTGCTCTTTTGTCTACCTCAAGCTGCCATTGTGGGTCTTTTCCAAGTGCCAAATATGACCTTTAGTGAAGGTCTTTTGGTGACAAATTCAATTTTTATCACAAAATGTCTTTATTTCATCTTTATTTCATTTTGAAGCAAAGTTTTATTGAGTATAGAATGTTTGGTACATTTTTTCAGCATTAAGCCTAACATTCTTCAATCTGCTCATTTCAATTATTTCTATTGAGAAGTCTGTCTGTTTTTGTTTTTGTTTCTGTTCTCTCCTTTGAAAATAACATGTCTTTTCCCCCTACTTTGGGATTTTTACTTGGTTTGGGGTTTACAGCAGTTGTGATTTGATAGTTTCCTCTGTATGAATCCTGACAGAAGATTGTAGTTATTATTAAATCTTGTATTTTTATTTTGTAAACTGGGAAATTCTTAGCATTAACATTAGGTATAGTGTTTCTACCCCATGTTCTCTAATCTCTCCTTCTAAAACTCAAATTGCACACATATTAGATCTTGGTGCCCTACTTGCCAATAATGTTCTTTTTGTGTGTGTGTTATAGACACTTTGCCCATCGTGTCAGTTCACACATTTTCTTCTTAGCCATGTATTCTTTTTTATTAAACCTCTTTTAGCTCCACCTAATGCCCTATGAAATGCATGCACTGCCCTTTTTTTTTTTTTTTAATTATGCTTTAAGTTCTAGGGTACATGTACATAACAAGCAGGTTTGTTACATATATATACTTGTGCCATGTTGGTGTGCTGCACCCATCAACTCGTCATTTACATCAGGTATAACTCCCAATGCCATCCCTCCTCCCTCCCCCCTCCCCATAGTAGGCCCCGGTGTGTGATGTTCCCCTTCCCATGTCCAAGTGATCTCATTGTTCGGTTCCCACCTATCAGTGAGAACATGCGGTTTTTGGTTTTCTGTTCTTGCGATAGTTTGCTGAGAATGATGGTTTCCAGCTTCATCCATGTCCCTGCAAAGGACATGAACTCATCCTTTTTTATGGCTGCATAGTATTCCATGATGTATATGTGCCACATTTTCTTAATCCACTCTGTCACTGATGGACATTTGGGTTGATTCCAAGTCTTTGCTATTGTGAATAGATGTACTGCACTTTTAATCAGCTGTTGTTTGTTTTTTGTTCTAGAATTTCGAATTGATTCTTTAATAATAAGTAGCTAATAGAAGAAACACGCATCCTGATAGTTCCCAACAGTTTTATTCCTCTTTGAATAATTTCAACTTTTATTGTAGATTCAGGGGGTATACGCACAGGTGTGTTACATGGATATATTCGCGTGATGAGGTTTGGAGTACAAGTGATCAAATCACTCAGGTAGTGAGCATCACGCCCAGTAGGTAGTTTTCAGCCCTTGCCCCCTTCCACTCTCCTCATTTTAGTAGTCCCCAGGGCCTATTGTTTCCGTCTTTATGTCCATGTGTACCCAATGTTTAGGTCCCACTTTTAAGTGAAAACATATGGTATTTGGTTTTCTCAATAGTTTTCTTAAACATATTTTTTATTACAGAGAACTTCATGGTTATACAAATTAGAGCCATACAAAGTTCAATGTTCCTCTTTCTCAACTTCAGGATTTATCAAATCCTGGCCAAGAATACTTCACCCGCACCCACCTCACCCCCCATATTATTTTAAAGCAAATTTCAGACATCACATGATTATATCTGTATTTATTTTAATATGTTCTCTAAAAGATAAGAACTCTTTTTAGGATGAGTTCATGTCCTTTGCAGGGACATGGATGAAGCTGGAAACCATCATTCTGAGCAAACTAACACAGGAACAGAAAACCAAACACTACGTGTTCTCACTCAGAAGTGGGAGTTGAACAATGAGAACACGTGGACACAGGGAGGGGAACATCACACACCAGGGCCTGTCAGGGACTGGGAGGCTAGGGCAGGGATAGCATTAGGAGAAATACCTAATGTAGATGATGGGTTGATGGGTGCAGCAAACCACCGTGGCACGTGTATGCATACACCATGGCATGGCACCTGTATTCCTATGTAACCTGCACGTTCCGCACATGTACCCCAGAGCTTAAAATATAATAAATAAATATATATGAACTCTTTTTAAATTGGTACACACCAAAATTAATATTCCCTAATATCTTCAAATATACAGTAAGTATTTAATTTTTAAACTGTCTCATAAATATATCTTTTAAAGGATGTTTGAGTCAGGGTCTAAAGTATGACTATGTATTGCAATTGCTATCTCTGTCACTCTGTTAAATATATTTTCTTAGAGTATGATAAACATGTATAAATGCACAGAAGTCATTATGCTACATTTTGATAAATATTCTCATGTGTTTATATCTGTGTAATTGCCACTAACATCGACGTATTTCTCTATTCTGTTTATTTTATTTATATTTTACTAATACTACACTCTTATTTAATCAAACATTAAGGCTTGTTAAAGGCTTATTAAAGCTTTAGTAAGCCTTGATGTCTGATTAAGTGTTCTAAATTTGCCTTCTTCAAGATTGCCCTGGCTGTTCCTTTGTATTTTCATATAAATGTAAAATCAGCTTGACAATTTCCACCCAAAATATTCTGTTAGGATTCTGACTAATATTGTGCTAAATCTATAGTTCATTCAGTTTGGGGAAACCTGACATCTTATTGATGTTGAATCATTCAATTCATACAATGATAAATATCTTCATTGATTTAAATCTTCACACTCTCACGGTAGCTTTGTAATTTTTGCACAATGTTTTAACACACTTTGTAAGATGTATTTCTACATGCATTCTTTTTCGCTGCTGCTATTATAAATGGTTTCCTTTTTACTCCTGCCGTTTAAAATTGCAACGGATTCATAAATGTTGAGTTTATAGGTCATAAGGGAAATCCTTAGAACCTTTCCTGTCATATAATATGCACTAGATAAGTGATTTCTATTACTGTATTTTTATTTGGGCTTATTCTGTTGTTCTCTTGCTAAGTTACTTTTAAAACTTAGATGTCTAGCACATAAATTTTCAGCCTTTTATTTTTTCAGCATAAATATCCAAGTCTATACATTTCTCCCTAAGCACCAAAACTTTCTTTTCGGCTTTGTTTTATCTTTCGTCATAGCATTTATTTCAGTACTCTAATACTCAATGTAATTTATTTAGTTAGTTATTTGTCCATTTCCACAAGTTGTTAATTAATGTTCCGTGATGTCAGGTATTTTGACTGTTTTATGCAGTGATGTCTCCAGAATGCCAAACTGTGCCTGGCACATACCAGAGAATAAATAAATCCTTGTTTAATGAGTGAAACTCATATTTTTTCTGCCTGAAAGTTTTGTTATTATTTTCTTAAATGCTTATGTGTTCTGTTTATAAGAGATCCATAAAAAAAAACTTAAGTATTTTGTCTCGCAGCATTAATTTGTGTGTGTGTATGTGTGTGTGTGTGTGTTTTAATTTAACTTTTATTTGAAGTTCAGGGATACATGAGCAGGTTTGTTACACAGGTAAACTTTGTGTCATGGGGGTCTGTTGTATAGATTATTTCAGCACCCAGGTATTAAGCCTAGTATCCATTCGTCATTTTTCCTGATTCGTTATTTTTCCTGATCCTCTCCCTACTCCCATCCTATGTGTCCATGTGTTCTTATCATTTAGCTCCCACTTATAAATGAGAACATGCTGTATTTGGGTTTCTGTTTCTGCATTTGTTTGCTAAGGATAATGTCCTCCACTTCCATCTATGTTCCTGCAAAGGACATGATCTTGTTCTTTTTAATAATTGCATTGTATTCCATAGTGCAGGTGTACCACATTTTCTTTATCCATTCTACTATTGATGGGCATTTTGGTTGATTCCATGTCTTTGTTATTGTGAACAGAGCTGCAATGAACATAACGTGTGCATGTGTCTTTATGATACAACAATTTATATTCCTTTAGGTATATACCCAGTAATGGGATTGCTTGGTCAAATGATATTTATGTTTTTAGGTCTTTGAGGAATTGCCACATGTCTTCAACAATGGTTGAACTAGTTTACACTCCACTAATAGTGTATAAGCAATCTTTTTTCTCTGCATGGCAGCACTAATTTGGAGCAGTTAGTCTTTTCGTATTTATTGCAAATATTGATTTTTAAAAATGTCTTTCTACCATCTTATTGTAAACAATTTGTCCTGGTTTTATTTTTTGCTTGTGTTTTCCTTTTTTTAAAAAAAATGATTATGGTTTCTTTTCATATTTTCTACTAGTTTGGATTTTTTATTTCTATTATTTTAGTTGTTATCCTAGAAAGTATCTGTGTATACTTAACTTTCCCAAATGATAAAAGTAATGGGTTTTTTACTCTCAAACAATTCCAAGAAATGGCCTTTTGATTTCTCTGCTATTATTTTCAACTATTTTAATTACTTTTTGTCCCTTTGCAATACTAATATCATCGTTTCATGCAGTCAGTATTTGTTTAGATTTACTCACATATTTACTTTGTTTTAGGATCACTTCCTGCTATCTTTAGCATCCTTGTCCTCTATCTTCTCTTTCCTATTTTCCACCTCTTTTCTCTAGGTTGCTTCCAAATAACTTCTCTAAAACTTTATTAGTTTGTTAATTCTTTACAACCATACTTAATCAGCTATTAAATCCTTTAAATGTTTCACTTCAATTATATTTTCCAAGTCTAAGAGTTCTAATAGCTCATTTGTAAATTTACAAGTTCTTTATTCCAGGCAAACCTCTTATCAATATCTCAAATATATTAAATCATATAGTTTATATTATGTATTCAGTAATTCAATTTTATCAATTTTGTGGCTGGAATCCTGTTTTCTGTTCTTCCAACCATAATTTTTCTAGCACATGGTGATGTGTTTACCTGTGGATTTGTCGATTTCTAATAGTTTCCTGACTATTTTTGTTGGAATGCTAATTGTGAATTCTTTTGGAGAGAGAGAGAAGTCTGGAATACATGTAGGGCCTATCATACCATTTCTGTCTTTGTTTTAGTAATATTCCTTTACTAGTCTAGGATTTCAACTAAGCCCACAGCTTGGGTTGTTTCGGGCCATTCGTGGACTATAAATTTGGGCAATAAACCCATATGAGAACTAGTTTGTGGTTATAAATTCCAAAGTTTGAATTTCCTGAAAACTAGCAAGTTGTATTTGTTAGCAGGAGAGCCCTTATTTATGGAAAGCTTGTAATAGTATATTCTTGGTTGCATAGACTGGTTTATCATAAACGAACTTGGAATCTATGGATTTCTGTGGCATGGGAAATGGAAAATGTCACAAAGGCCATGTAACTGTATGAATATGTATGAAAATGGAAATGTTTCATAATCTGAAATATTTTCTTCTGCATCACACTTAGAGACCTCATATATGAACCTGGGTTCAGAGTGCCTCTGATTTAGAAAGGAAAAATTGGGAGCTCTGACAATGACCCCAGGTCTCTTCTCATTTTGTCTGTGCCATAAAATTAGTTGTATTCATAAAATAATTAGTAATTCTTGATCCTGGGTTAGATCTCTGATTCATTTAAGTCTGATTTGATTATATAAATCCATGTGTTATTGCAAGATGTTTTAGGTGACATAATTGGCCTGGCACCCATTCCACTATATTATAGAAATGGAAGTCCTCATGATACTAAATCAGTTTTCAAGTGTCTCTGACCTGATACGAAACTTGCTTACTAAATTTTACCTCCATAAACATATTTTAATTCTTTCCAGTTATGTTGGTAACACTTTTGAAACTGCTTTATCAAATGGGATGGCCTTGTATTCCTTGTTTATACTTGAAATTCTTATTCATTCTTTTAAATATATAAGACACATAGATTTTATATTCTGCATCTACCAGTACCAATGACTATAATATTCATGGGTCTGAGCATGCAATTTATGGTTTCTGGTAACTCTTGTTCATAATGATTTGTTGGTTTGTTTCTTTTTTTATTATTATTTTACTTTAAGTTCTGGGATACATGTCCTGAACATGCAGGTTTGTTACATAGGTGTACATGTGTCATGGTGGTTTGCTGCACTTATCAACCTGTCATCTAGGTTTTGAGTCCCTCATGCACTAGGTATTTGTCCTAATACTCTCCCTCCCCTTCCCCCAAACACCCAACAGGCCCTGCCGTGTGATGTTCCCCTCCCTGTGTCCATGTTCAACTCCCACTTATGAGTGAGAATGTGTGGTGTTTGGTTTTCCGTCCTTGTGATAGTTTGCTGAAGATGATGGTTTTCAACGTCATCCATGTCCCTAAAAAGGACATGAACTCATCCTTTTTTATGGCTGCATAGTATTCCATGGTGTATATGTGCCACATTTTCTTTATCCAGACTATCATTGATGGGCATTTGGGTTGTTTCCAAACCTTTGCTATTGTGAACAGTGCTGCAATAAACATACAAGTGCATGTGTTTTTACTGGTGGTTTATAATCCT
This sequence comes from Rhinopithecus bieti, assembly GCF_001698545.2. Taxonomy (NCBI): domain Eukaryota; kingdom Metazoa; phylum Chordata; class Mammalia; order Primates; family Cercopithecidae; genus Rhinopithecus; species Rhinopithecus bieti. The sequence continues at coordinate 1,019,740 of NW_016820640.1, read as the reverse complement.
TTGGGTATATACCCAGTAATGGGACTGCTGGGTCAAATGGTATTTCTGGCTCTAGATCCTTGAGGAATCACCACACTGTCTTTTACGGTGGTTGAACTAATTTACACTCCCACCAACAGTGTAAAAGCGTTCCTATTTCTCCACATCCTCTCCAGCATTTGTTGTTTCCAGACTTTTTAATGATCACTCATCATCGGTGGCTTGTTTCTTATTTCTTTTGTAATTTCTTTTTATAATGGAGTCATGTGACTTAGAGCTTTAGCTATAAGAATTATTTAGGAACTGTGTTCAGCGTGAATTTCTCCATGAAACATTTACTTTTGCTTCAGTCAGGTAACTATAGGCACAATCCAAGACTATGTTAAACGAAATTTTCAAAAAGGATTTTTTAAACTTACCCATATGTGCTTGAATGTGAGTTTATGATCAAGAATTTTCAAGCGAGTCTTTATTTTATTCTACTCTATGCAAAGTCTTGCCCAAGTCAGATAAACTATGTAAGCGTCCATGTGTGTATGTATGTGTGTGTATTGTACCCCTATTGCTGGTCTTTCTGTACCCCATATTGGCAGGCAACCTTGACCTCCCACGCTAAGGCCCACACGCTATCTCTTGTCCTTTGTATTCAGTGTCCCATTAAAACCTAGGCTCTAAGCCACCAGAGATCAGTAGATGCCTTTTGGGTTAGAATAGGCTTTAATAATGTCTTGGCCCTATGATATCACATTTTATCTTTGTTTCTGGACTAAGATTAATTTACGTCAGCCAAGTAGCTTTATGAAAAGCTATTTAAAAATACTTTTATCAGCATATTTAGATGCTCTGTACTGGGAGAGTTGCTTTACCCATCTAGTCCATAATATTGCCTGATGATTATTTTTATTAGCACAAACATTAAACAATTATGGCTTATTAATATAAACTGTCCTAAGAAAAGTCTGGTCTTTTCCATATAAAATTGTTTTAATCTAAGCAAATATTTGTTGTATTAACTTTTCAAAAGTAATTACAGTACATGAAACGTCCAAATTAGAGGGAGCAGATGCCAAGAAAAGAAAAATAATAGCTTATTTCTTCTATTCCTATACAGTAACTTAACTACAGTATAATATTTAAGTATATTTTAGAAATCTAACAATCAGATGTTCAGAATAATCTCTAAAATAATTTCATCTGTTTCAGCTGATAACTTGGTTTACAAGTGTCAGGATAATTTTGGTATTTACCTATTAAAATGTTTATTTTTACTGGCACACTAGTCTTGAAACTTAATTTTAGTAAAATGCAAAATCTTACTAACTGCTAGTAAATAGGAAAACCCATTATTTTCTTTTCTTTTCCTTTTTTTTTTTTTTTTTTCTTTTTTTTGAGATGGAGTCTCACACTGTCACTAAGCTGGAGTGCAGTGGCGCCATCTTGGCTCACTGCAACCTCTGCCTCGGGGTCAAGGGATTCTCCTGTCTCAGCTTGTGGAGTAGCTGGGACTACAAGCGTGCTTCACCACTCCCACCTAATTTTTGTATTTTTAGTAGAGATAGGGTTTCACCATGTTGGCTAGGATGGTCTCAATCTCCTGACCTCGTAATCTGCCCGCCTAGGCCTCCCAAAGTGCTGGGATTACAGGCGTGAGTCACCACACCTGGCAAAACCCAATATTTTCTTTATAATGGAAATTATTGAATGGATAGATTCATCTTACAAATATATATAGACACACAATGAGTACAAATGTAAATTTTTCAGGGAAGGAAGAGTGGTAAACTTCCTTATCTATTAATATATCTTTGCAGTTATGCAATAAAGACACATATTTGTCAAATATTGTCATATTTGATAGCAAAGTACAAAAACACAGTTACTATGACTAAAATAATATCCATTGATTGTCTAACGGGATTGTTAAGAGACTCAAGAAACATAATACATGTGAAAATGCTATAAAAATTTTAAGATGCTTTTACTAAAAATATCATTAGGAGGAGTAGTAGTGTTTTTTTCCATTTTAGGAAAAAATATGACCTTCAATATTGTTTCACAGAAGTAAATTAAAGACTGTTATAAATAGGACTAGCTCTAAGTTAGTCTAGGATTAGGTGTTAACAAGGCAGTAAACAGTTGTGGTTTCAGTTAAATATTTTAGTGACCACTTTTCAAGAAAACAGAATGATTTTTTTTTTTTTAAATTAAAGAAAGATATCGGTCTGAACATTTTCCCAAACCATTTTACATAATGTGTGGTATTTATTATACATAATTTCAATATATAAATAGAGTTCAGTCTAAAACTGAATTATGTGCACTACTTTAGCTAGATGATGTGAGGTTTCTATCGAGTGATCTGTCAAGTTGATAGTGTGTCACCTGGAGATGATTTTCTAGAACTGGCATTTTATCTCTGTAGTCTCCTTCTCAAAACACACAATTCCAGCCTAGTTTATGAGAAAACACCAGTCAAATCCCAATGGAGGGACATACTGTAAAATATCTCACCAGTAAAAACAAAGAAAGTCTAAGAACCTGTCACAGCTAAGAGAAACCTAAGAAGACATGCTGACCAAATGTAACATGGTATCTTGCGTGAGATTCTGGAACAGAAAAAGCAATGTTAGGGAAACACTAAGAAAATTTCAATGAAGTGTAGACTTTAGTTAATAATACTGTGTTAACATTGGTTCGTCACTTGTGACAAGTCTACCATACCAATGTATTAGGATTCTGTACTATCTTGAAAAGTTTTCTGTATATCTAAGTTTACTCTAAAGTAAAAAGTTAATTTTTACATTAAAATAAATAAGCTAGTAGCAGGAATTTCATTTTTATTTCCACAAATAACTGGCTTGGTTGATTTTTTTTAAGTGTAGAATTTATTGGTTGGTTTCTGCCCCCTAACTCTGTAGTCATTAGATAATTTGGAGGCTTTATTAAGTTTTAATAACTTCTGATCATTTGGGGTAACCTTGATTAATATATGTGACTAAACTTAACTACTAGAGGGAACTCCGTTTGTTCACTGAAGTGTTTTTCCTTTATCCAGACTCAGGACTTATACAGATTTAACTTCATCTAAGTAATTCCATATTAAGACACATCAAAATGGAGCAGAACACTTTGACCTGATTCTGTCAGCCCAGCCTCAACTGCATCTTAGCTACCACTTTCCCTACAGAAAAACATACAGTTCTTAGGCAGTTCCAAGTCTCCACTAATCTCTTTCCAACTCTACAAAAGCATTGCTTCTATTTTATCATGTACTTTAAGCCTTCTCTCTTACATAGTTCCAGTTCTCAGCATTAATCTGGTAAGTTATTGCTCAGGCGTGATATAATTCCAGACTATATCATGCTCATAATAGAAAAACTAAATATATCTGTGTTTTATATCCAGTGCCAGGATTAGAGAAATTAAACTACAAAACACCTGAATTCAAGCACCTTTCTTCAAAGCAATACTTTTAATTCATATTCTCAAAGATATTGCATTTGGATCTTTAAATATGAGATTTCCTTTTACTTCCTGTATTAATTTGCAAAAAGCAAAATATTTTCATGGGAGTTCCTTCTGCAAACTATTTGGAAGACTTTTGATCTGAAAACTTCTGTGCAGTGATAGCTCTCAAGATTCCTCCCAAAAATGAATTTATGTTTTATGTTGTAATTATTTTCACAAAAGGAAGAACTTACTAAAGTACTACTGGAGGGCTTCTCGACCTCAACACTATTGACATTTTGGATTGGATAAGTCCTTGCCGTGGGGAGATGCCTTGTGCATTGTAGGATGTTTAGCAATACCTATGCCACTAGACATCTTAGCTCCTGCTCTCTTCCCAACGGATGCCAGTAACAACCCCTCCCAAGCTACGACAATTTTGGAGTTATATCTCCAGGTGTTTTCAAATGTCCCCTGCGGGGCAAAATCAAACCCTACTTGAGAACCACTGAGGTAATGTCACTACTAAAATCCAATTTTATTGAAACTGTTAAAATATTTTGATTTGGCTGTGAGAAGCAATATCCCCAACATGCAGAAAGGAAACTTAAATGATTCCCTTTGTTAAGTAAACACCTTCTGTATCTTTGTGTGCCATGCAAGTTGCAATACTGCTGTGGGGTGGAGCATGAGGGCAGCAGTTTAGTTGGAAGGAGGCCTATGGAATATGTACTGATGCTCCCTTTGCATTGTAAGTGAACTGTTCTCTTAGAAAGATGTTTACTAATAGGAGCTATGGGAGTTGGAGTTTAGCCTTCCCCTTTGTCAATAAACCTCCACATCAGCCACTTCTCCAAAATGATGTTTTGGTTCCGTTCTAGCAACTAATGTTAATAATTTAGAGCAGGATTTGCAATGTGTGGTCTGCAGAAACCTGCTACGCCCATGCTCTATTGCTGTCTTCCAGCTCCAATATCATTTCTGTGCTGGTGACAGACTATGGCCCCCAAATCATAAAATATGTACTATCTGTCCCTTTGCAGAAACAAATTGACCATCCTGTTGTAAAGTCTAAAATCTGCAAATTATTTAAACTGTCTAACCTAAACCCTTTGTTCTATATATGCATCAGCTAAGTCATAACAGCAGCAGCCACATTCATAAAAGTATCAGTCTTTAAAATTCATGCCAGAGGCAAGATCAATTTAGACACAATTTTCATCCTCATGGGAATAAGTGGCTTGCTCCTTCACACACTAAGGCTATTCTTCACTTGATCTTAGCCAAAAGGCCGAGAAGCGATACTAAGGCTATTCTTACACCTGTGCTTTTTCTGCCTTTCTCTAGGCTCAGCAATACCCTTTACATTTTGTTATAAGTTTTCTTCCTCAGAACCTTAGAATCCTTTCTGACAATTGCGGGAGTGAAGTGGAAAATGTGTCCATCTAGGAGCAAGTTTACTGTTAATGGATATGTTTAGTTACCGTTTAGGAAGGATTGGGTATTGGAGAGATGTGGATGATTTTGGTGTAAAGTAGCTACAATATTCTTCTTCTTTATCCAGAATCAGAGGCCACTCATCCTTTTCTCTACAGCTTTGTGTTGTTTGAAAGGTGAGAAGACATTTCAGAAAAAGTTTGTCTGGCAAGTCTACAACATTTTTAATTTTGTCTCTGTCTTTTCTCTATTCATTGTGGCTCTGGGATGGTTTTCCGATTGCAACCAACTGATGCTGTCGTATTTCTTCTGAAGCTTATGCTATGCTATACTCTACAATGTGGGACATTTTAAAGTGCTCTACTCAAAATGTGCAACGCTTGGAAAACAAAGCATGTCTATGATACTTGGCTATTTGTAGTCAGGTGATTTATGGTGGAAAAGACACAGAAAGGGAAATGGAAATGTACAGCCAACCACAGCTTACTCTGTAGATTATGCTGTCAATCTGTTTTCATTGTATTAGCAATAATCATTGTAAAGATACAGCAACGAGCTTGTAATCTTCATTTGTGTTCATTTCCAGAAATGACTAAATTGGGAATATTAAGACTAGATACACTATTAAAAGCAACTTTGCCTGCAATGTTTATTTCCACATGTACTTGTATTTTCCTATGAACTAATAAACTGCTGAGAGTAATATTCCAGTGCTGGTGCTTAGAGAATATTTACATGATAGAATAGCATGTTTGAACTGCTGTCCCCTTCATCATCTGTCCCTGCTCCACCTTTGGGTGCCAAAGAAAAATAACTCTGTAGCCAGAGGGGTTAAGGGCCTCACCAGCAAAGAACCACGGGCTCTGCACAACGTGGTTCCAGCTCAGACAGAATTTCATTCACATTTTGAACAGATCCCTGCTAAATATAAACTTAAATCTGCTTTGCATGTCATTACAGTAGGATTGTAGGATTAAATCTGTATAAAATATAGAAACCTGAGCTATTAATCAAAGGAATATTCAACTATAATCAACTTCTAAATAGACTGTAGGTTTAAGTGAAAAAAAGTGCCTAGCAGGCGATTGTACTTTTGTGTAAGGCCCACTTGTTTGTAAATATGCACATCAAAATGACAGAAGAAGCTCTAGGATAATTTTCAGAAAAATAGTTTAGAGGAAAAAATGGGAGAAAATAATGAGTTTGAGGGAGGAGCAGAAGAAATCAAAAAAAAAATTGGAAGGAACTTTTGATGTGTAGAGTTTTGGAAAGACTATCCTGGAACAAAATGGAAGAAAAGAGAGAGTAGAAAAAATAAGCTAGAAAAGATAAGCTCACTCATAACCCATGTTTCAAAAATCAGTGGATTTTTACTTATTGTAGAATAAAAGTCAAGCTCTCATTCTACATTTAATTCATGGTTTACTCTCGAATTACTAAATTTTCCACCTTTTCCTCTTGAGCACCAGTCACTTGCCTACCTCAACCCTTAGTTCACTGTGGTTTCTCTCCTCTTTTCTTTCTGGAATGTGGTCCATTCCATTCTTTATTCTCCAATCTCCTTCTCTAGCTCCCTATTATTTATGAAACCTTTTCAATTGAATCCAGACCTCAGATAGCTTTCTTCTCTAAACTTATGCACTCACCTATTTTATAACCCCTCAATTACTGCCTTTGGATGTCTATTAATTTGCTCTCTTGAACTGGTTTTTTTTTTTTTTTTTTTTTTGTATATTCATGATTTATCTTCCTGGAAAAACAGTAAATATACTGAAAGAGAGTACTGTGTCATTCTTTAGTGACGATTATAGTTTACCACATAAATCAGTGTACAAGGAATCTAGTAAAAGCATTTGAAGACAGAGATATGTTTGATTTCAGGATATTATAGTCACTTCCTGAAAAGTTGAATTTCACAGTCACAGTTTCTCTGTAGCTTGTAACATGAAATTTAAGAGGTCCATACTAAATGACATTTTTCAGTAGGTGTTATAGTAGGTTGAACTGTGGTCCCAAAAGATATGTCTACCTGGAATCCCAGAATACAACCATATATGGAATAAAAATCTGAGTTTCAAAGAGGAAGGAGTCATACAGAAAAAGAACAGCAGAAATCTTAATGAAGACCCCTTGAGACTTAGCTGTGAGATATATCTGGATAGGATAAAACCCCATGAGAATAAGCAGAAATTGGCTGAGAGTTGTGAGGTGAGCAGTTCCCAGAGCTCACACAGGGCTGGGGATCCTTGGGTTTATTCCAGCCAGAGTGGAGCATCCTCACTGATCACTCTGAAAATTTAATACAGATGTGAAAAAATCCATCTTTAGTAGTGGAGTTCAATTATACCTAGAATAAGGGCTGCTGCAGACATATCCAAAAAAAAAGTAAAAACAAACCTCAAAAAAGAGCAAGATGAAATGCAGGTATCTTAACTGCCTTCTAGAACAAACGCCACTCACTAGGTTTCAATGGAGGACAAAAATGACTATGACTGACCATCACCACTGTAAAATTCACACATCCAACATCCAACCAAAAATTATTAACCATATTAAGAAATAGGAAAATGAGACACATGATGAGGAGACAAACTAGACGATAGAAACAGAACAATAAATGGTAGACATGATGAAATTAGAAGGCAAGGATATTAAAATAGCTGTTACAGTGTTATTCAATTATGTAAAGAAAACATGATGTTAATAGATAGAAGAAATTTAAAAGAATAAACTAGATTATCTAGAAATAAAACTAGAATATCTTGCATGAAAATTCACCACACAGGATTAGATACTACAGACAAAAACCCTCAGTAAACTTTACTGCAAAAGAAAATATTAGTGAACTTTTGAAGACTATCAATAAAAACTACCTACAATGAAACACAGAGAGAGAAAGACTGAAAAAATTTGAAATGCATTTCTGTGAGCTGTGAGACAACACTGAGCAGTGTAAAGGCTATATAATTTAAGGCCCAGAAATAAGGGGTGGCAGAGCGAATATCTGCAGGTAAAATGAAAAATTTGTCCAAATTTAAGAAAATCTTAAATATGCAAAATCACAATGAACCCTAAGAAGGACAAATACAAAGAAAAATACACTGAGTACGCATGGGAAGAAATGTTCACAATATCAGAAGGGAAAAAAAGGGGGGACATATCAATTTAAATTCTGCTAACATTAAAAGGACAATAAGAGCATACTATAACCAGCTTTAAGTCAATATGTTAGGAAAATTAAATGAACAAATTGCTTAAACAGTAAAAAAAAAAAAAAAAAAAAAAAAAAAAAACCCAGCTGACTCAAAAAGAAATAGAAATAGAAAATCTGAGTTAAATTCAATTTAAAATTCCAATTTAAAAATTGGAATTATAATTTTAAATGATTCTACAAAGAAATCCTCAGATCAGATGGCTTCACTGGTGAATTTGATCACACTTTTAAGGAAAAATAATACCAGTCCTATGCAAACTGTTCCAGAAAATTATAGGAGAGTGGAGCATTCTTTAATTCATTTCCTGAGGCCAGCATTTCCCTGATTTAAAATGATATTACAAGAAAAGTATAGACAAATATTTCTCATGAATTTAGACACAAAATCCTGAACAAATATTAGTGAATTAATCCCGCAAATCTTTTAAAAGGGAGTATATCATAACCCTATAGGGCTTTTCCAGGAATGCACTGTTTAACTTGAATATCGATCATTATAATTCACCACATTAACAGAATAGGAACCATCAGAGTATTCCAGAAAAAGCATTTGACAAAATTCCATTTTGATAAAACATCTCAGTAAACTAGCGATAAAAAGGAACATTCTCAATCCAATGAAAGGCACCTATAAAAAGTCATAGTTAACATCACACGTAAAAGTGAAAGACTTTTCTCCTCAGCATTAGGAATAAGGGAAGAATCAGTGTTCAATACTCCTATTCAACATTGTACTGAAGTGCAATAAAGCAAAATTTTAAAAAAGACATACAGATTAAGAAAAGGATACAAAATTGTTTTAATTACCAAATGACATGATGATATAAGTGGAAGCTTCTAAGAATTCCACATAAAACTATTGGAAAGAAGTGAGTATGGAAGATTGCATAAGACAAAATCAATATAAAATTTATTGTATTTCTATATACTAACAGTGGGAGGTATTTACAATTACAGTCAAAACCATAAAACACTTAGAATCTTACGAACTTCCAGACCTACACACTGAAAACTATAAAATATTTCTGAGAAGTCAAAGACCTAAATAAACGGAAGATGATACTATGTTCATCAATTAGACTAATTAATGTAAGTTATTAATTCTCACTAAATTGATTTATAGATTCCATACAATCCTGTTCAAAATCCCAGCAGGCTTTATTTCGGGGAAATATTGACAATCTAATTCCAAATGTTACAGGGAAATGCAAAGGACCTAGAACAGCCAAAACAACTTGATAAGAGGACAAAATGAAAATCCTTAAATTTGATTCCCATATTTCCAACAAATTTACAGTAATTAAGACAATCATATTGGAAAAAAGGAACACATACAAATCAATGGAACAGAATAAATAGTTCAAAATAGACCATGTGTATTTGGTAATTTGATTTTAGTCATAATAATGTAAACAAAATAAGGCAATGGGTAAAAAAAGACTTTTTAATAAATGGTGCTAGAAATAATTAGAAATATGTATACATACATTAATAAGCAAAGAAATACCCACTCTGACTTTAAACTATACAAGAAAATAACTCAGAATGAATCACAGACATGAGTGAAAGCTAATTATGAAACTCAGGATGAAAATACATTTTTTTATTTTTACATAGCAATATTTTCATAGATAGTTCAAAAGTATCAATCATAACAGAAGAATGGATAAAATGAATATAAAATCTACTGTTCAATAAACAGTATAAAAAGTAAAAACACAAGCCACAAACTTAGAAAAAAATATTTGATATATATATGTATGTCTGATAAAAGAGTTATATTCAGAATATATAAAGAACTCTTACGACTCTATAATAAAATGTAAAGCGATCCAAATGGGCAAGCTACTTAAACAGATATTTTACAAAAGAAGATACAGAAATGGCCTCTAAATACATGAAAAGATGCTTGACATAATTAGTCCCTAATAAGCATTAGGGAAATGCATATTAAAATCATAACGAGTACCATTAGAAGCCTATCTAAAGAGCTACAATTAAACTGAGTGACAATATCAAGTGTTTGTGGAGATATGAAACCACTAGATCTATGATATATTGCTAGACATCGTTGGAAGTGTAAAATGGTAAAATCACTTTGTAAAGCTTTTTAAGCAGTTTCTTGTAAGATTAAATATGCATTTTCTATGTGACCCTGCAATTTCACTCAAAACAAATGAAACATGCCCACACAAAAGCTTATACTTAAATGTTCATAGTAACTTTAATTGTTCAAATAATAATAGTCTGCATCTTGAATGAACACAAATGTCTATGCCCAGTTGAGTGGATACAGACATTCTGGTATATTCAGGTAATAGAACACGACTCACTGTGGTAGGCAACTTCTAAACTAGCTCCTTCTGATCTCAGCTTCCTGGTATTCACTACATTGTTTAATCCCCTCCTGTTGAGTAATTTCTTTCTAATCAATAAAACATCCCATTGCTGAGGGGATGTCATTTCTGTAGCTACATTACTAGAGATTGTAGCATCTTGCTAGCAGACTCTCTCCCTTGCTGGTTTTGATGAAGTAAATTGACACCTTGGGGAGGCCCACATGGCAACAAACTGAGGGTGAAATCTAGCTAATAGCTGCCTAATTATCTCAGGCCATCAATCCAACTACCCAAGTGCAACTGAATCCTGCCAACTGTTATGTTAAGTGAGGCTGGAAGCAGACCCATCCCAAGTTGACTTTCAGATGAGACCTCGGTCCCGACTGCTTCCTTGTTTACAGGTTTACCTACAACTTTAAATCAAAGAACTCATATAAACCATGCCCAGATTTCTGACCCACAGAAACTATGAGGTAATAAATATGTGTTGTCTTAAGACATTTAATTATTGTAGATTTGTTAGGAAGTAAGAGATAACAAATACACTCACCAATATAAAGGAAAAATCTAATGATATATACAGTATATGTTTTCTTTTGGTGTGTAACAAATCACCACAAACTTAGCAGCTTCAAATAATGTTCACTTATTAATTAGTGAATTAATTAATTTCTCTACAGGTGAGAAATCTGAACACGGCATAGCTGAGTTCTCTGTTCATATCTCACCAGGCTGAATTTAAGGTATTGGCCAGGGTCGTGATCTTATCTGAGGCTCCGGGTCCTCCTCTAAGGTCATCTGGCTGTTGACAGAATTCAATTCCTTATGATGATAAGACTGAGTTCTTAGCTTTTTTGCTGGCTGTCAATTGAGAGGTAACCTGGTGTTCCCTAATATCTGGCTTTCTCTATCACGTGGAAGTTTTCTTTTAAAAGCCAACAGAATTTTGTCTATGCTTCAAATATCTCTTAATTTTTTTCTAAAGACTCACCTGCTTAGGTCACTCACTTAGCTCAAGCTCACCCAGGAAAATTTTTCTAACTTAAACTTATTAGGGACTTTAATTACACTTGAAAAATCCCTTTACAATAGCACCTAGATTAGTGTTCAGTGGAAAACTGAGAGAAAATTATATATACCAGGAAGCAAGAATTGTAGGAACCACCTTAAAATTCTGTCTGCCATATCAACGATATGGACAAATTTCAAAAATAGTGTGCTGAGAGAAACAAGCCAAAGTTAAAGAGAACACACTACATTATTTCATTTATTTGTATCTCTAGGAAAGACAGATATGATCCATGGTAACAAAAAGCAGATCAATTGTTGCCGGAATCCAGGAGTGGGGCATTGGCTGGAAAAAACACAAGAGACTATTCTGGAATGAGGGGATCATTATATATCTTGATATTGATGCTGGTTATATATGCATGTAAATTTGTCAGAACTCATCAAATTGTACACTTTAAATGTGTGCATTATTTATTATATATAAAGCGCACCCCAATAAAGATCATTGAACAGAAATTCAGCCAGTCACATGACCTTTGCCTTACTATCACCTTCTAAATGTTACACAAGAACATCTAATTGACCAAAGCTAATTTCACCCAAAGTAGTTTAGCAAATGCAATTTTAGTTTTAGGTTCCATGTTTCATAGTAAAGGAATGTATACTCAAAGGTAGATGGTACAGATGTTGAGCTAAGCCAGGTCCCTCAGTTCAAGGTATTTCTTTTCATTGCTTCAGTAAATTCTAGGTCAGAATGAATGAATCAAATATACATACACATATGTGCACACATGCATATACACACAGACACACACCCACCCCCACCTTGGGCAAACATTATGTTTAAAGACAGTGAACTGTAGTTCATAAAAAGAAACATAATACCATATGTAATCATAGCTGAACATAATAGAGAGTTCTTCTTGTTAATATATACAGTAGTTCTAATCCTCTTCTTATTGTACCTCCTCTAAGATAAGAAGCAGCAGGCCTGATTTCTAGTCCTGAAATTCACTAACCAGAGCTATCACCTTTGTATTAAATACCACTGTAGAGATAATCACTTCCTGTTTTAAAGTTGTGTTCCAGTTTTGATACTTACGGTTGGAACTTATTTTAGAATCATATAATTCTTAATAGGAAAAAAAAATGGAGTGGTATAAAGATCTTGTAGAAATCTTTAAAATAATGAATTTTCCGTTTTGTTTTTGGATCAGCTAAATTTATAGGGCAGGGATTTCTTCAGTGATCTCTATTTGAATAATGGGGTGGAGTGAGCAGGGCATGAATCAAGCCCAAATATTCCTCTGGGATTAAATGAGGGGTGTTTTCTCTTCCAGTCACAAGCATGTGTACTTGGTTATAAAAATAAAATAGAATATACAAATTAATGAAAAATTTTCAGCACATCTGGGAAGGATTTTCAGATGCTGAGTTGCAGGAGCATACCACTTGAGAACCACCGACACAATAAATTATATAAATAGGACGAAGAGCAAGATTTAAAGAAACTCTCCAGTGTTCATTGATTGTGCTTCTGCAGCATGTTTCATACCAAGAAAGAAATAAAATTTAATTAAAACAATATTATGTGAGGGATGTTGCTCATATGATTTTTGCCAAACGTAGGCATACAAACTGTAACTGCATTTATCAGTTGATGTCCACAGAAATTGTATCTCTACCTAAGACAACTTTCCTGGATTCTTTAACCCTAGGTTTCAGGAAAAACCAACAAAGAAACCAACAAAATGATCAGACACCATTTTTCATTCAGGAAAATCCCTTGTACCATGGGCTGAGATGGAATTGTTTCAGTAGAGTGGTTTTAGCTACATGAGTTTTATTAGATTTGAAAAGTCATGATCTACCATTTTCCTGGGAAGGAAAAAATGTATTAGGAATATGTTTAGTTCCAAGAAATCTCAACAATGAGTTAAATCAGTAAAAGATTTATCTGTCTCTTGCAACAAGCTCATGAATAGGAAGATCAAGATTAGTACTGTAGCTCAAATGTCATCAAGGTCCAGATTTCTTCTGTATTACAATTGAAACCAACTCTAAAATGTGGCTTTAATTTTCACGATTGCGGGATGATTGTTCCTCCAGGCATCCATCTGGAAGGAAGGCAAAGGAACTAAGACAGGGGCCCCCAAACCCTGGGCTGCAAACCATTACTGGTCTGTGGCCTGTTAGGAACTGGGCTGCACAGCAGGAGGCAAGCAGCGGAACCAGCAAGCATTACTGCCTGAGCTCTGCCTCCTGTCAGATCAGCAGTGGCATTAGATTCTCATAGGAGCATGAACCCTATTGTGAACTGCACATGTAAGGTATCTAGGTGGCATTCTCCTTATGAGAATCTAAGGCCTGATGATATCTGAGGTGAAACAGTTTCATCCCAAAACCATCCCCCAGCACCTTCCTGCCCATGGAAAAAACTGTCTTCCGCAAACTGGTCTCTTGGTGCCAAAAAGGTTGGGGACTGCTGAACTAAGGGACAAATCCAGTCATTTTATCTTTTTATAAAGCTTTCTTTGAAGCCCCAACCAGAGGCTTCCATCAATTTTAATGTTGGCCAGACTGGGATTACATGGGGACCTTTATTTGCATTGGAAGCTACTGAAGGAAGGTTTTTAACTTGATACATTTCTAGTTAATTGCCACAGCCATTAAGTAAGAAAAGGGAGCCAGACACAGAGTCTCATGCCTGTAATCCCAGCACTTTGGGAGGCTGAGGCAGGTGGATCACCTGAGGTCAGGACTCCAAGACCAGCCTGGCCAACATGACGAAACCCCACCGCTACTAAAAATACAAAAATTAGCTGGGCATGGTGGCAGGAGCCTGTAATCCCAGCTACTCAGGAGGCTGAGGCACGAGAATTGCTTGAACCTGGGAGGCAGAGGATGCAGTAAGCCGAGATCGCGCCATTGCATTCCAGCCTGGGGGTCAGAGTGAGACTCTGTTCCAAAA
>NW_016820640.1:996270-1004910 GCF_001698545.2 Rhinopithecus bieti | reverse complement strand
AAAGAAAGAAAGAAAGAAAGAAAGAAAGAAAGAAAGAAAGAAAGAAAAGGGATGTGGATATTGGAAAGGCATCAATCAGTGTCTGTTATAGCTAGTGACTATTATAAACAAGATCTGCTATTCTCTCACAACCTTCTCCCACGTACTCTTCAAATTACATACACACACATACACATACACACGCCACTTTATTCTGCTCACTTGGACATTCAGCTTCTATAAATATCCTCAGTAGATTCATTTCATGAAAAGATAAACTTTTTTTGAGGAACATAACAATATAGATGTTATTTACCCAAGTTTCTATGTGTCTAAATCAAGTACTGAGAAGTTCTGAGATTTCAATAATTTATTTAGTTAAGATTGAAATGAAATGAATTTCTGAATGTCCTAACTAGCTTTGCAGACTTTTCCCAGAGTTGATCAAAAGTCAATGTTCAATTGAATGTATCTGAGTCAATAAACATTTGTTGAGCATCAGCAATCTGCCAGGTCTGTGCTAAAGTTAAGAAGAAGAGTAAGACTAAATATCTCCCTTTGGGAGAACCCGGTACAAAAAAACAGGCATGTGAACACATAACTACAATAGAGGAAGATGTAAGCACAAGTTAGAGGGTGGCACAGTGGAAGAATACTTAATTCTACAGGGAGAGAAAGGCAGGACAAACTTCTCTGAAGACTTGATATCCGAGTTGAATTCATCCCCATGTTTGTTGATTCTAGTGCATTTTCCACAACCTACAAATGAAAATTAAAAAGTGGCAATAAGAAACGTACTTATAATAATATTTTAAATATATTTTGAATAAGAATACAACACAAAGTATGGATCTGAATATTAATGGAATATTTGGACTACTGTTTTAGCTTACCCAGAATGCATTCTGTTATTTTCACAGTTTATTGTAACTTCATAAATATAGAACATCTCACAATATGTTTGTGCCTACTGAAAAGCAAACAGCAAAGTATCTAATAATCCAAGAAATTGTTGTTTACAAAATATGCTAGACATTTTCACAATGATCTTCAGAAATATTTAAATTCTTATTTGTTTTCTATACTCATTATTTGAGAATAAGAGAGATTAAATATTTTTAACTATCTCTACCACACGATCATGGTCTAAACTATAGAAGTGTGTTGTGGCAGTATACTGGAATCTCTTGATGATCAAGCTATACATTCCTCAAGGTATATACACCCATTTCAGAGTTTCATGGGGTGGAATTTCATGGCAGTCCTTAATGACTGTAAATTAGGATGCTTCCTTCTCTTTCAATGATTCATTATTTTCATCACCATTTTAACTCAAGACACCTTGCCCAAGACGCAATTCTGTTCTGCCTAGAAAAATGTACCAAAGTGTTTTCAAATATTCTATTCCTTTAATTCTCACAATATCCCCCAAAATGAGCCATTTTATGTGGGTTTCGTGAACCCAAGACATTTGGCTAAAGTCACAGATCTTGATTTTCCCACCTTAATTCCAGTTCTCTTTCCGATACTTCCCACAAGTCTTCACTAGGTCAGCAAGGACACGGGGCGGCGGGGGGAGATACTATAGGGTACACTGTATGGTACAGTCAATTTTGGTACAGTCAATTGACTGTATGGTACAGCTAAGTTTTAATTGCTAGTGTAGCAGGACAAGCTGCAGACAAAACCCCTCAGACACCGAGTTAAAGAAGGAAGGACTTTATTCGGCCGGGAGCTTCGGCAAGACTCACGTCTCCAACAACTGAGCTCCCTGAGTGAGCAATTCCTGTCCCTTTTAAGGGCTCACAACTCTAAGGAGGTCCACGTGAGAGGGTCATGATCAATTGAGAAAGCAAGGGGTACGTGACGGGGGCTGCATGCACCGGTAATTAGAATGGAACAGAACAGGACAGGGATTTTCACAGTGCTTTTCCATACAATGTCTGTAATCTATAGATAACAGAACCAATTAGGTCAGGGGTCGATCTTTAACTACCAGGCCCAGGGTGTGGCACTGGGCTGTCTGCCTGTGGATTTCATTTCTGTCTTTTAGTTTTTACTTGTTTTTTCTTTGGCGGCAGATATTCGGCATAAGACAATATGAGGGGTGGTCTCCTCCCTTACTAAAACAACAGGTATTTTCTGTTATTTCACTTAAGAAAGTTCTACTAGGTATTCTCTAAAGTGATTTGCTGCTCGAATAATCTTCCACTCCATAAGCCTGCATTTGCTGAGCTTCCTTCTTCAGCCAGGCTCCTCAGGAGTTCCTAATGTTTTAAGTAGAGTATGCATTTCAATAATCCAGGAGTCTTTATTAAGCACCTACTTATGTTTCCAGCACTCTGCTAAGAAAAAGGCGACAAGAAAACTTTTGGTTTCTGCCTTCTAGAATGATTACAGTTTATTTCATTGTTAATATAAGCATCATAATGGCAGGGACTTAAGTAAACTCTGTGTTTTTAATGCCTAGAACAGTACCTGACATTTAATAGTTTTTAAATAAGCAAATGCAGGTATATATGTAATATGCAAGTGAATTTTTAAGACCGGTCAGTATATGATGGGTGTAACTGTGAAGAAGCAAATATAGCCAGTATGCTATAGAGTGTAAAATTCTATGCCCAGTCACCCAAAGATTATTCAAACAGGTATTAGAGACATTACTGGGACAACTAATAATTTCTGGCAGGCATCATAGCCATAGTAGAGAAAAGCTATAGTGGAGAAAAGCCATACCCCTTCTGGGCTGCTGTATAGCAAGAATTTTAACATAAATTTTTAGCTATTTAAAAACTTTAGAACATTTTTTTTTTCAAACAATAATATGTGCTCACAGGCATGAAAGTAACGACACCTGAGACTGATGCATTTATAAACATGATGATGACATCTGAGTAAGTGGAGTTAGAAGAGAATTAGGCCCTCAGAAAAGGAAAATAAGAACTTCTAGTCAAATAAAAAGAGAGTAGATTAGAAATAATAGAGACCATTATCTTAGCTAAAATTGGTGCAAGCTTCTGGGCTTGGGTTAATGTGAACTAAATTAA
The DNA here is from genome assembly GCF_001698545.2 of Rhinopithecus bieti. Taxonomy (NCBI): domain Eukaryota; kingdom Metazoa; phylum Chordata; class Mammalia; order Primates; family Cercopithecidae; genus Rhinopithecus; species Rhinopithecus bieti. The sequence goes on along the minus strand of NW_016820640.1, from coordinate 1,001,884 downwards.
ATCTGATAGCATATCAATTAAAGTTATGTTAAGTTTGAGTACATACTGCAAGTTTTATAAGAACTGTTTGTTATTTTCATTTACCAGTATAGGTTTAATCATTCTTAACCAATTATCTTTGTCTTCAAAATACGAGCCTTTATGTGTGTTTATATAGACACGATTTTAGTTTAGACAAACCTTGCCTGGCTATTACGTGAAGGCATCTTTCTCAGAATGTTGCCTCAAAAGCTGTAATATTAACTAAAATTTATTCAGGCAGAAAAAGAAACTGGGGCACAGAGAGTTTGCCCAAGGCCACATTAACAGCAAGTGGTGGGTTAGATCTGAACTCAGGAAGTCTGACTTCATAGCTGATGCTCTAAACAATTAAACAACGTCTGTCTTGGTCTACTGCTTGTGATGCAAATACAGTCAAAGTTCAATTTATACAAATGTGTTTTACCTTCGTGATGAAATTTCTATAACATGAGTTTAATTCTAGAGTGATATCCCCTTGCTATGTTATATGAACTACTTTGTACCTCACAATGGCATCAGTTGCCTATCTAGGAAATATGATTTAAATACTAGTCTGAAATCAACAAGATGGTAAATCGAAGGAGTTGGGAGCGGGGAGCAAGTATATATGATAATTTTAAACTCTACCCTGAAGAAGATATAATGGAAGTTGAACTAATAAAAATACAGTTGACTTGATCTTTTAATTTTCCAGGAAAACAATCAAGAAAAGTGAGAACCTGACAATAGACATCCACGCAGAGGGGCATGAAATTGCAAAACTAAAACACAGTTAAATAGGATGATTTCCCAAGAGAAGTAAAAACTCTAGTGAAATAGCAATTAAAAAGGTATGAAAAAAGTATATTGGGGTAATGAGATAGAAGGTTTTAGGAAGTCCTCAACCAAGATATTCTCCAGGCTTTGACCTTTCTTGTCGACCGTTTGAAAACTTTATCATGCAAGAGAATCACCTTGTTAAAATAAAAATTGCTGGCCATCATCCCCAGATTTTCTGATTCAGTGGGTCTGAGGTTTGGCCCAAGACTTTACATTGCTAACAATTTCCCAGGTGACAATACTGCTGGTACAGGGATGACACTTTAAGAATCACTGCTTTACAGTAATTGTTCTCAATACATATACAACCATCAGAAGGAGTATTCTCTAAAATGTCTACATTGTCAAGATTATGCCTTTATAATTAGTAACAAAGTATAGGCCAGAAAGAAAGGCTGGAGTTACTAAATCCACTTGAACCATTGCAGAAAAAAAGAAAAGAAAAAATCTACCCAAAGGCATGATCAACTCTAGGAGCAAAAAGTAATCTGTTTGTTGAGGACCCCTCAATCAACATATTAAAAGGCTACTTAACTAGACTACAGACTCTAACCACCCTGTTTACTCTTAGCTAACACTCTCATCAATAAACTAGTGAGAGAGAACCCACCCCATATTTACTGCAATTATAGGTAAAACATATATATCAGTTACAATTACTCAGACTTTATCCCATATGCAATGGTGAGTCCTGGAGACTTTTAAGCAGGAACATGATCTATTAGACCTGAATCTTAGGAAATAAAAATAAATATCAAGTCTTCTCCAGTTGAAAATAATACTCAATTCAGACTAGCTTCAGCAAAATGAGAAGTATATTATCTTGGATACCAGTAGTAACTTAGAAAATTCTTTCATAGTTTTATCTACCTGCTCAAAAAATACTACCAAGAATTTCCCAAATTTGTCTAGTGTTCCTGAGTCTGACTCTGATTTGCCATGCTCTAGTCTACTGTCAGCCTGAACCAATCCCTATGGCCTGGAGCATACGCTACTCTCACTGACCAGAATAGGTCAAGTGCCCTCCTTTATAGCCAAGGGTAGGCTAGTTCCACCCAAACCACGTGGAGAAAAGCGAGAGTGCAGAGAGGTGAATTCCACAGGGAAAAAGAGAAGAAGTGGTAAAAATAAGGGTTGCTAATGTCACAATCCTTGCGATAAACATGTTTAAGTCTGTGTGTTTAACCCAACTTATGCCATGCTCGTTTGACCATGGACTCCTTATGAATGATCACTTGAACATTGTTGCTGCATGGATTACAGTGTGGGACCTTGCTTGAGATATACTGATATGCCATGAGATACCAACCCCTTAGTTTCAGGAAATTGGAAGGTTGAGTTGGTCAGAGCCACAGATCGAGTCACCTTGGAACATGATCGGCCCTGCCCACAGTCCCAATTCTCCTCTAGTTTACCCTATGTCTTAGTCTGTTCAGATAGCTATACTATAGACTGGGTGGCTTAAAAACAACACAATATTTTCCTCCTAGGTCTGGAGGTTGGAAAGTCCAAGACCAAGGGACGATAGGTTCTGAGTTTCCTGAGGGCCCACTTCTTTAGAAATAGCTGTCTTCTCACTGAAATATCATACGGCAGAAGGAGCAAGGAGTCTCTTTTAGGCCACCTTTATAAGGGCACTTACTCCATTGACGAGCACTCCACCAATATGATTAAACTGCCTTCCAAAAGCCCCACCTTCTCATCCCATTACCTTGGGAGTTATCTTTACCTCCAAGGGGGTACAAAAATATTCGGACTATAGCACCCCAGGATCACATAGTTATCTTTTTGTTTTCTCATATGTCTGGACATGAAAGAGTTTGGAAAACATTGCTCTAGCAAACAAAGTAACACAGGTCACGTATTTTCCAATTACTCCTATAATTATCCCAGTGGAAAGAGCTTCTTGGTATTTCAAAGTCAAAATCATGTATACACAACTAGCAGCCTTAACTGTTATGCTGTTACCCAAGTGAGGTAGATAATAAATCTCTTATAAAAGTGGCTTACACTTTCTCAAAAGGAGGAGAAAAAGAAAAGTGAATAGAGATGACAGAGACAGGATAATCGGTCTCCCTCACTATCCGTGCCTCAGGTACTTGAGTGATTGAGGGCTGCTTGCTTCTACTTTGCATACAACTTGCTTGAGGTCAAGTTTCAATGGCTACCAAAGGCTTGCCAAACACCACATTCAAAACAGACCTAAACAGAGGTTCCTTCAAAATAGTTACGCCAGCCTTCACAACAGTAACTCAAAAATAATTCTTTCCTTGAAAAACCCAAGCTAAAAATGATAAGAACTCTATACCTTTCAATCCTCTATTATGAACAGTGCTGGGAATAAATGCTCTGGGACTGAATTTGATATAGTTATGGTGCAATTGTTTAGTTAGTTTTAAGGACATGGATTTAATTCAAGCTCGGAAATCAGCTTGTCATCTTCCCCTGGCTCCACAAAAGCCTGAGCAGAGTATATCATCCACTGGTTTGAGACAATTCTGGCAAGAGTCCAGTGAGAAAATATTGCATGCCAGGTTCATGCTCAGTTATCTACAGTGTTTCAACCAAAATTCTCTGAATTTAAAAAAAAAAAAAAAAAAAATGGGAGGGGACTCATAAAATGATAACCAACATCACATTTAGAAGAAATTTTAGCTTTCAAGAGCCTCATTGCGGAATCACACAAAAATGATTTTAAAAGCCAAGTCTGGGAGTGAGACATACAGTTCTGGGTCTTCAACAAATTCTGACAAGATTTCACACACTGTCAGAGAGGTTCTTTTTTCTTGCCCAGCTTCCCTGCAGTGGGAGAGGGGACAGAGCCAATGCCCCAACCTCCCTGCACTTGGGGAGCCACTTTGACCCAATTCCAGAAGCCCAAGGGCTGTCCTTAATTAGCATTGTAATTTATATTGCACAATTATGCAAATTGGGTACATAAACAAAATTATCCTTTCAGTTTGGCTTTGCTACCCGAGAAATGCAAAGCCAGTTAAAGATAAGAATAAAGAAAACAGAATACATTTGCCTTAATGCAATGCACCATTTCCTAATTTATCCTTTCTTTTGTTTTACTCTTTTACTTTGCACTTAGGGTTTTTAAAAATTTTTTCTTTTCCCTTATTTTTTGTTCTTCCTTTTATGCTTTTCTCCCCTTTATATATACTTGGCTCTTTTTCCTTGAGAAATTTTCCATCTCATTAATTCTCCTGCAGCAATTTATAACTCTTTGGGGGCATTCCTTTGTTTTTTGATATGACTACTACCTGACTGTCTATAGTTTCCCTTTTTTTTCCCCCTCCCAGATTCTCTCCTTTCTACTGGCATCCTTTTCCATTTTACTCCATTTTCCTCAGTAAGGTTGACTTGCTTTTATACCTGTGTGATGCTCCTTGCCAGATATCTAGCAAATGCCCCCAGGATCCAATCATTTTTTTCCTAAGAAAGCTGAAAATAAGCATGGAAAATAACAGAGCTTGGAAGATAGGAAACTTTAAAATACAAAGCCCAGTGAAATCTACCTGGAAGCCAATGCCTAGAGGCAAGAGACAGTAATTCAAATAAGTGTTACTATCAGGTAATCAATCAATGAATTCAGCATAACAAAGATCACTTTCAAACGCTGGAAAGTTATTCATATTTCAATTGAGCTAGCCCTTTTAAACAGCCTTAAAATTGTATAAAAGATAAAACAATTTAAAATATGGAAAAGTGATAGAAAAAAAACCTAGATAAAGCTGGTTTTGGAAGAGCAGTGGCTACTGTGATTGACAGTGGGGGGACTGACTGTTAAGGGGATTTATAGCAGAAGTACTTGAGCAGAATTGTGAAGAGAATAGAACTGTGCATTGCTTTATCTGCCCAGAACCACAGCTCCCATGGGAAACACCACCTCATTCTACAACCTTCTGGCTGCAGCAAAAGCTGTCAAATTAAAACATAACCCAAAGGGTACCTAACCCAACTTGAGAAAATCATAGCATCCTCCCTTTGGCTATAACTTTTTCCACATGAATAACATTCAAATGCTTTGCAGAGCCTCCTATATATAACTTTAGTCCCTATTTGCCTCCCTGCCCCTAACTTATTTCCTACATTTTTCCCATTTACTTACTAGGTTCTAGCCATCCTGGCTGCCTAATATTCTCAGCTCATTGCGTTTATACCTTTCATCCTTTCTGCCTGCCATCATTTTCCTGATTTTTTGATGGCTGTTTTTTCTTGTCATCTGGGTCTCTATTTAGATGTTATCTCAGATAAATATTCTCTTATATATCTAATATTGACCTCCACTCCTCTACCCCATCAATCATTTGCTATATATTACCTTGTTTTAATGTAGTACTATTTGAAATTAGCTTATGTATTTGTCTTATATGTGTATTTGCCTCTTGGATATTTATTATATATTTTAACTTACTTATTCCCTGTCTCTCTCTATAGAATATAAGATCTTGTTTGTCTGGTTCACTGCTGGATTCACAGTACTACAGACAGTGTCAGACATATAAAACAGTCTCAAAATATTCTTGATTTAAGAAAATGAATAGATAATAGTTTTAGAATGCACAATGACCTAAATTTAGCCAAAGTTTTCCATCCCCACAATTAGTGTTGTTTGTGATTAGAAAAAAAAAAAGAGTCAAGCAGTCAAGCATCTCTTTTTGGGCATTGACTATTTGGACTAAAAGATATAAAGCTCACAGTAGCTATGGTTTCCACTAAGTGGACTAAGTGAGCAAGACACTGCGGGGCGGGGGTGAGGGTGGGGGTA
>NW_016820640.1:953105-992489 GCF_001698545.2 Rhinopithecus bieti | reverse complement strand
GGGGGTAGAGCGGGGGTGGAGGGAATGGGTGGAGTGTGGTGGAAGGTGGTGAGGTGGCTGGGGCAGAGGTGGAAACAAAGTTTGGTCAGTCTTTAGTCCCTGGTTTCTGATATTCCTGAGGCCCAGCGGCATTCCTGTGCTTGGTTTCTATGAAACCCCTCCTAGAAAGGGGGAAGTACCTTCAGGGTACTTCCTATGATTTCTGCTTTTTCCTAAACTGATATAAATTGCTTTTAACCTTTTGTAATCCATAAAAGTAACATATAACAACATGAAACAACATTATAACATTATGATTAGGAAGTTAAAATCGAGGACAAAATTAGAATTTGAATCAGGGTTCTGCTATTTATTAATCTGTGCCATGGAGGACCAATTTATTAATTTATTAATCTCTTCAAAGTTTATCTTCTTTATTTAAAAAAAAGCAATAATAGAACCTATCTGATAAAGGCATTAGAAGGGTCAAATGTAATTATATATGCAGAGTTCTTAAAATGCCTGAATATATAGTAAGTTCTTAATTATGGAATTTTAATGTTACAGCCTGGCCAAAAGGTGAAAGTCTGCCTTAAATTGGTATTTCAAACCTACCCTCATTGATGTCTCTTATTTTCTGTGGCACATTCTGCATTCCCATTTGTTTTAGAATATTTCCTAGACTCCTGTTATGTTCAGTATGTATTGAGAGTTGCACTTTATACCTTATTCCATGAAAATTTATGCACATCTCATTTTTGATGTATCATTGTTTGCTAGATGTCCACAATAGGGCATTTGTGAATAAATAAAATACTTGGTGCTGTGAAATTGGGGACATGATGATATGGACTGATCCTCTTCAAGTGTAGCTTGGTAAGTGCCAGGCAGGTATCCCATTCTGTGAAGAGAAGAGTAAATTCACAAGTTGAGATCCTATAAAACAAACAGCCGAAGGTTGCCCCTCCTACTTCTCTTGGTCATGGTCCTCACTGCCTATTCTAAAATGTAGGTTGTTACAATAAGACCTAAGAGCTGTACAAGAACATGAACCTGGAGAGGGGCTTGGACTAGATAAACCTTTGTGGATGAGGTGTGAGATACCACTTTGCTGCTCCATGGTAAAGGCCTATAGCCTAATGTCTAGTCTGCAAACATTCTGTAAGTAAGCTCCACTCTCACCACATTAATAAGCAAGATGTGTCACAACAATGGGGTATGGTGGTGGGGGTATTTGTGGGGAACAGGCATGTCCCAAGACCAATCAGACTAAAATCCAAGGAGCAATGAAGGATAGGATAAGCAAATGTAGCAGAGAGCAAATACATGTAGTTTCTTAGCTACCATGTATTTCCTGAAAATGTAGAAGTTTTCAAAATGTAATTTTATAAAATAAAGTCAAAAGTATGCAAGTAAAAAATTTCTAAAACCTACATGAAATTTAATAATCAATATTGATTTTTAAATTGTTGATATGTTTTAATATGTTCCCTCTCCCTAACCAAAATTGTAAATCAGATTTTGCTTAGTGACAGAATAAGATCTCTACTGGGCTTGCAATTCCCAGACAAGATTTAGGAAGAGATAATGGGGAAAGCGAAAAAATGCAAGACAAAAAGACTAGGTATTTTTTAGTATAGTAGATCAGAGTAGATTCATAGGAGATTCAACACTTTGGTTTTCTGCCAAAATTTGGATGTGGAATTCAGAAAAAGACCAGATTATGTGTGCTATATTTTTTTGTTTACATCCAAGCTGTGTGTGTGGAATTTTGTGACTCTTCCAATCCAGCAATAACCAGGTAAAAAATGTAATGGAAAAAAATCTTTCTAATTTTCACAAAAAGCATAAACTTGTCAGAAGTATATTAAAACATATGTATTAGTCCTATAAGAAAACTTGAATACACGGAGAGAGAATGCCGTTACATAAGGTCAAATATTATAAATTGATTATTGAAATCATCTATGTATTACTAAGATAAAGTAGTAATGCATTATTAGGTATTGTTTTAACATCCTATACAAATTATATTTGCTAGCATTTCTTCTAGAAATTTGTGATTACCTTCTTAAGCATTACCCTCAGTATTTTAAAAAAATTTTCTGCATGTTGTATTCTTTCTCATTTTTTTCTTGCTTCTTACTCCTTGTAAAATATTAAAGAATTTTTTCTTTAAAAATATTAGTTCTGTGATTTACTTGTTGATTTTCCAATTTCTCAAATTCAATTATATTTGTGTTCCTTCTAAGTTTCATCTTTGCTTTATTGTAGTCCAGTTAAGTTCCTGTGATAAAGACATGATTCTTTTACATTTCGTTTTAATAGACTGTCAAAGCCTATGAATTTGTCTCTAAGAACAGCTTTGGTGACACATCAGTGTTAAAATGTGGTGCTGTAATTTAGTAGGTTCCTAAATGGCCTACAATTATGGTTTAGTTTCCTTTCTGTCCCAACAGTTATTTAGGCAAATGGTTTGCTTATTTTAATGTTGTTATTGATTTGTTGCTTGTTTTAATATTTTGGGGAATGTTTTATGAAAACATTACTTTTTTTGTATTATTAAGTTGTGACCTTATGTAATTCCTGAAATTTCTGTTATTTATTATTATTATCTTGTTCTTAATGAATACTAGTCTATTTTGGTAAATAAATCATAGATGCCTGAAAAATGTGTAGTTCTGTTTGTAGGGTACAAATCCTTTTAAATAACAGTTATTAACTTTGTCTTTTATTGCCTTGATTTTAGTTATTTAAATTATATGATTTTTGACTAGTGATTTGGTAAGTATACACAATGTTTATATTTTATATTTATTTTGTATGTCTCCTTAAAATGTCTACATATGTTTCTTATACTTTATACCTGTGTTAGTATCAAAGCCAAGAATGAAGCAACATAGTTGTCCCTGCCCAGTTAGGACAAAAATATTAATACATCTTTCCTTCTGTACTCCTTTTATTCCTTCTCTTCACATTCACATTCCCTTTCTACTTTTTGCCAATATAATCTATATTTTAACATCAAATTATTGTTGATTTGTAAATCTGTTTTAAATATTTAAATCTTTTATTTTGCCAATGATTTTCACCTTTGTATTTATTCTAAACATATTACTTGTGATTCTATAAACCTACCTTTGCGTTGGTTCACCACTGTGTCCCTGTCCCCTACACAGAGCCTGGCACATCATATGCTCTCTGGCATTCTGTTAGGGATGCACTGCAGACTAACAGGAGAAAGAAAATATGTACCTAAACCAAATGAAACATTAACTCTCATAATAAACATTGCTTCTGTTAGCATGTTACCACCAAGACTATGGTAAATCCATAGAGTGGATTTTACCATGATAATCCCATCTCTGCATGGTCAAAACATTCAAAGACACACTACTCAAGATGAAAACTTTACGATTTCCTGTGTGTTAATACTCTTTTTTTTTTTTTTTGAGACAGAGTTTCGCTCTTGTTGCCCAGGCTGGAGTACAATGGCAGGATCTTGGCTCACCGCAACCTCTGCTTCCTGGGTTCAAGCAGTTCTTGTGCCTCAGCCTGTCGAGTGGCTGGGACTACAGGGATGCACCACCATGCCTGGCTAATTTTGTATTTTTAGTAGAGACGGGGGTTTCACCATGTTGGTCAGGCTGGTCTTGAACTCTTTACCTCAGGTGATCCCCCTGCCTCGACCTCCCAAAGTGTTGAAATTACAGGCGTGAGCCATCACGCCTGGCCTGTTAATACTCTTGAGAGGTGAGATGAGCACATTAACTTCATTGTTGTTAGCTCTTTTAATGAATTCACCTGTAAATAATGGTACACATTGGTCTCAAACTCTCAGCTACACATTGTAATCACATGAGAAGATTTTTAAAAGATCCTTATCACCTGGCTACTCACCAGACCAATTCAATTCAGTTCTCTCTGGGTGAGACCCAGGCATCAGTATTTTCTAAAGCTCCTGATGCAATTGCAGAATGCAGTTAAGGACAAAAACATAGGAGAATGAATGGAGTCTAAACCTTCACTAGTTATGCCTCTGGATATAATTCAATATAAGAAAGAGCTTTTCTGGATACTTAAAAAGTGATCTTGGTAGGCCAGGCACAGTGGCTCACAACTGTAATCCCAGCACTTTGGGAGTCCAAGGCAGGCAGATCACAAGGTCAGGAGTTTGAAACCAGCCTGGCCAGCATAGTGAAACCCCGTCTCTACTAAAATACAAAATTAGTCGGTGGGCATGGTGGCACATGCCTGTAGTTCAGAGTACTCGGGAGCTGAGGCAGGGAATCACTGGAACCAGGAGCAGAGGTTGCAAGTGAGCCGAGATCGCACCACTGCACTCCAGCCTGGGCCACGAGCGGAGGACACCATCTCAAAAAAAAAAAAAAAAAAAAAGTGATCTTGGGAAACAGAACTTTCTAAATGATAGAAAAGCAGTTGCCTCATTCAGTAACCATTTCCTCATTTCCAACATGCAGATGATTGGGAGTGTCACTCTCTGTTTTGCTGTGAAGATGGAGACAAGAGTTAGTCAAATCGCTTAGTTTAAATCAACTTGGAAAATAGATCATAATCCAGTTTTTCAAAATCAAGAACTTTGATCCTGTGGCTACTTTTTTATAAATTTAACATTGATATAAACAGAATTAATAAACTTAGGAAACAAACTCAGAACTCTTAGGAAAAAGACAATGTCTACAGATGAGAGTAAGCGAAATTAGCTTTGTAGAGTTGAAACCTCTTTATTATTCCTGGCATCTTCCTTGCTAAGTCAATTATTAAACTGGTAATGTCTATTCATTTTATTATTTGTGCTGATGTTTATAAACATACTATTATAAATATGCCTAATGCTTGGCATATAGCTTTTTTTTTTTTTTTTAAGATGGAGTCTTGCCTTGTCATCCAAGCTGGAGCGCAGTGGTGTGATCTTGGCTCACTGCAACCTCTGCCTCACGGGTTCAAGCGATTCTCCTGCCTCAGCCTCCTGAGTAGCTGGGATTACGGGCACATGCCACCACACCTGGATAACTTTTTTGTATTTTTTAGTAGAGACGGGGTTTCACCATGTTGGTCAGGTTGGTCTCAAACTTCTGACTTCGTGATCCGCCTGCCTCGGCCTTTCATAGTGCTGGGATTACAGGTATGAGCCCCCATGCCTGACCGGCATCTAGTCTTAACCATATTTTGAAGATAGATTTATTTGTAAAAGAATCTAGATTTTCAAATACAGATAGCGTGATGGAAAAATATCAAGCAAGCTGGGCACGGTGGCTCATACTTGTAATCCCAGCACTTTGGGAGGCTGAAGTGAGAAGACCACTTGAGCCCAGGAGTTCAATACCAGCCTGGGCAACATAATGAGTCCCTGTCTCTAAAAAATAAAAAGGAAAGGAAGCAAAATACCTAACAGAATAGAATCCATGGACTTTCATCTTACAGAAAAATAATCAAGAAGATAACGTAAGGTAAGCGTCTTCTTTAGTGATTTTCACATAGTGCAGTGGTTCTCAAATAGTGGACAGGGGCCAGCAGCATGAACATCACTTGGGAATTTTAGAAATGCAAATTTTCTGGGTCTACCCTTATTGAACAGAATCTGAGATTTGAGCCCGGCAATCTTTGTTTTAATAAGCCCTCTCTGTGATTCAGTTACACTCTAAAGTTTGAGACGTTCTCACACAGTAGAAATGCTATGAAAAGGCACTGATTTTTATTATGTTTAGAAAAAAAAAATTGTCCATAACAAAAGATAATATTTGCCCAGAAGTTGATTTTTATCTCTAGCACAAATAATCAGGGTACTTATCATTCTATTATATTTTTTCGTTACATGTCAAAGATTCATAAGTAGTTTGCAACAGCTTTCTTCATACACTTAAGTAATCATTAATTCCTTACATTTGCTTTCAAAAATTCTATAAAACAGCAGAGTTAGATTTCACATGTACTTTACTTACCTCATCAAGATAATGTTTCTGCAATGATCTCGCTTGTATGTTGCATAATTAGATCTAATATCTCTCTAATGAGATACACCATGTTATCTGGAACCAGCTGTTCTATCCTGGATAGCAAAGGACACTTTACACTAAATTTTCCAAGACACTCAAGAATAATAAAAGTGGTCATTTCATAAAATTGTATTTTCTTCCTTTCTTTAAGAATCTAGTTGTTTTTGAATTGATATAGATATTCACAACAGCTCAAAGGACTAAGGGAGTCAGCTAGTTTTGGCAGGAAGCATAATGTGTAATAATTATTACGCTGGGAGAGTAAAGACTCTCACTCAGTTCTCACAACTGTAAACAGTAAACTGAGAGTATAGACCAGATTTTTCTAGTATCTTTGCATTTGCATATTTACCATACATCTGAAATTTTCACCTTACAGTTTTAAAATAATATTTTATATGAAGCATATATTTATTTATTAAAAAAGAGTTGTCAGTAGCCCTAGAAATGTTGTAGTCCTTTTTCCAGTGACTGCTTATGTATGTTTAATAAATATGAGAGGGAAGTAAGTAGACATATATACCTATGGGGCTTACTTTATTGATTATTCACTCACAGAAATATCTATGTGCATTTTTAATACAGACAAATGAATACACAATAGACATATGTGGATATGCAAAGTGAACTGCATGAAGGCACAGCCACTCATTTACATTCAGTAGCATTCTCACCTCCCTGCTCAAATGTAAATACATAACTATTTATCTAAACTGTATTTGCTTGTTAATGAAACCAGAGCATGCAGCATTTTATGAAAGTGTGGTGAATTAATGGATAAGATTTCCTCCCCTCCCTACAGTCTGAGTCTCTACAGAAGAGGAAATTAAGGGAGACAAACTGAACTGTGATGCTTGGGGACTCCCTTGATTCTGCCTGTCACCGTTTTTAAGCTGGCTCAAGGCCTCAGGGGAGTCTGGCTGTTCTAGCCTTCCTCAGCCAGCCAGACGGTAACGGTCCACTGCTTTTATTCATTACCCTGAATGTAATGCACTAAATTTAACAAGTAACACACTCAGCGGGAATTTATTGGCCTTTTGCAGCATGATTGCAAGGTAGGATATGGATATGGATTCCAATTACTGTTGACACCCAGATAAGAAGAACAAAGCCTGTATATAATTATCAATCAAAGTTGATATCTTAGGGAAATGAAATTAAATAAATAAATACATATCTCTATACTATGTGATGCAAACATTCCCAAGTTTGAAAAACTCTTTCTGGTTACACAATAGAGGCATTCCAATTAAATATAGCAATAATAAAAGAACAACATGTAGAGGCAAATGTTCTTATAAAGCAGCAACTTTCACATAAAAATAGCTCATGGAGCAGATGTATAGAAAATAACAAATTCCAAATGGAGACTCATAAGTAATGTGTAAATAAATAGCCAAATAAACAGCAGTCTTTAAATAAGGATTTAATATTTTAATTAGAAAAAATAATCCACATAATATTGCTATTCCAGAAGGTAGTTATATAGAGATATACTAAAATAGAAGTAATTTTTTAAAAAAATATAGTATTACATTTTCATATCTACGGTACTAGAGTTACCCAATCATGAAAATTTTTGTTGGCCTATAGGCAGATATTTATGATGAACCTCAAAGTCCTTGGGTTGCAACAGGAAAATGGGAGGAGCCAGATTCATTAACTCACTTCACGCAAGGATTTGCTATTGAGATTGTTTTATTTGTAAAGGCCATAGGGAAACACAAATACAAAGGTATAGAAGAGAATGAACATGATTATATTTTATCACACTGTGGATGAAAAATGTTGAAGAATGTAAGTCATACAAAAACAAAAGGGAACGTCACCTTCTATGTGATTAACCCAAATGACCAATTTAAATTAATGAAATAAGAGGCAACATGCATCACGGGTAAAGGCTTGAACCCTCACATTACACAGAATCATATCCTAGTTTCAATAATTACTAGCTTTCTGACCTTGAGTCACTAATTTAATCTCCCTTAGCCTGTTTCCTCAAGTGTAAAATAGGGAAAACTATAGTAGCTACCTGCGTTGTTATACTAAAATAAAATAATCCCAGTAAATTACGGAAGATTGTACTGGGTGCAAAGTAAATACTCAATAAACATTAGCATTTTATGTTATTTTGTATTAATTTAACCTATTCAGTATTAAAACGTATTAAACTAGAAAGCAAATATCATCAAAACCTTCCTTTTATTCCTGGATATGCTTTAGTATAAATTTTGTTAATGAAGAAAAGGGACATTTTATTCCTCTATGGATCAGTATGGATTTGAGTCATGGTTTTTACCACAGTCTCGTCACATAACTGTGTGAAGTTAAATTGTGCTTCTGATACTCAGTATATTTAGTGTATAACATTGACCCGATGATATCTGCCTTTGAGGGCATACAGGGGAAATTGGAGGAAACGTACATCTGTAAGTATGTCCCTGAGGTTCCACATGTGGGCTAGCACTACCCAAATATGGAGCTATTTATTATTAGGGTTCAATATATGGACTCTTGTGTTTTGTCATCAATGTGATCCCTCCAGGTATGATTCCCAGTAGGTAGCAAATGAAGGCTGAAACATGCTAATTGGTCTTTTCAAGACTTCAGAGTTAATAAAATGGCAGAGCAAGAGCCTAACTCACCCTAGCTCAGAGTAACCATAAGGCAGTGTTCTTTCTACTACAGAAACTGCCCTCAGTAGGTGAGGAAGTAAAGGTAGATAACTGACAAAATATGTGTGTGTGTGTGTGTGTGTGTGTGTGTGTGTAAAAAGCATATGCTGTTGATCATGACGGTTGGTACACAGTTTGGGTTTTAAACAGAGAATGGCTAAATGAAAATCATGGAAGTTCTGCCATGTTTTTTCTGAATTTCCTAAGAATGTCATGGAGGTTACCTAATTGAAGCCATAAATAATTGAAATAATGAGACAAAATTATCTGCAGAGAGATAAAGAAGTACTTCAATATCAATATCACCGACTGATGCTTTGGGGGCTAAGTCTTCAAAAGACCCATAAAGCCAAAGGAAGCAGTGAAGTAACATGGATTCTGTCAACCTTAGGGAATCCTAGTATAACAATAAAATGATTATTTAAGCCACACACATTAACCAAACATAACAATCGAAAACTATCATATTATAGATATGTCCAATTATTTTTTCATTTGAATTTTGTCATTATACTGGAACAATTTTATTTCAGAATACATGGGATCTTCCTGTAAAACTGTTCAAAGTTAGAGGCCTAGTCTTCTGAATCAGAGAAACATGAATAATACATGATCTTTTAAACATTAAGAAAGGATAAATTAAACAAAATAGTACTTTAAGTAAATAGTGAGTAAATGTTTACATTGAAGGAAATTCATTCATTCTTGAGTGATATCTTAAGTGCCTTCTCTTAACTAGTTCTGTGCTAGCAATGAGGATACAGCACTAAATCAGATAGAGGAGATCACTGGCCTCATAGGTATTTAGATTCCAGTAGTGGAGAAAAAATATGAAATAATCACTGATATGGTTTGGCCATGTCTCCACCCAAATCTCATCTTGCATTGCAACTCACACAATTCCCACGTGTTGTGGGAGGAACCTGGTGGGAGGTGATTGATTTATGGGGGCAGGTCTTTCCTGCATTGTTCTCATGATGATGAACGGGTCTCATGAGATCTGATGGTTTTAAAAACAGGAGTTTCCCTGGACAAGCTCTCTCTTTGCCTGTTGCCATCCATGTAAGACGCGACTTGCTCCTTTTTGCCCTCCACTATGATTGTGAGGCCTCCCCAGCCATGTGGAACTGTAAGTTCATTAAATCTCTTTCTTTTGTAAATTGCCCAGTATTGGGTATGTCTTTATCAGCAGCATGAAAATTGACTAATATAATTACAATTTTGACAAGGATACTGACCGCAATGGAAATCTATATGAGGATTTAAACCCAGTCTTGGGTAAGGGGTCAGAAGGGTCTCAACAGGACATAATTTCACACGTGCTAACTCACTCAACCCTCACACCAACCTAATGAGATCACTACTGCTATAGTCACCCGGTTCACAGATAAGAAAACTGAGGAACAAAGGCATTAAATACTTTAATAAATCACAGAGCCAGTAAGGGATAGACCCAGCATCCAAACCCAGGTTGCTTAGTTTTAGATTCTTCTTTTAACCACTCACTGTGCCATAGAAGTCTGTGCATCTGTGAGGGGATAATGAGAACACACTCCAGCTAGAAATCGAGGCACCTGGGAAAGCCTGAGGTGGGAAGAGCTTGGTACTGGAAAACAGGACTGTCTCAAGTCCTGTTCTTGAGAACAAGAACTGTCTGAGTTCTGTTCTTTTGAAATGTGAAAAATTATGTATATAATTTTAAATTGTCTAATAGCCACAGTGAAAAAGAGCAAAATGCAACAGATGGGTATAGCCACTATGGAAAACAATTGGGCAATCTTGTAAAATAAACATGCCGTTACCATACAATTTAGCAATTAGACTCTTGAGCCTTTACACTAGACAAATACAATTCATGATTATACAAAAACCTGTACAGAAATGATTAGAGCAAAAACAGGAACCAACCTAGTACTTAAATGGGCAAGTAGTTAAATAAAATCTGTGGTACATCTCTACCAGGGGATACTACTCAGCAAAAAAAGAAGAATGAACTATTAAAATGACTTGGATTAAACTTCACAGAATTATACTAAGGGGAAAAAAAGGTAATCCCCAAAGGATACACACTGTATGATTTCATTTACACAAAATTCTTTAAATGACAAAATTCTAGAAATGGAGAAAAGACTAGTAGTTGCTAGAGGTCAGGACTGGGGCAGGGACAGGGCACAGGAAAGAGGGCAGAGTGATTATCAAAGGGAATATAAGGAATCTGTGATGAAGGAACAGTTCTGTACTCTGATGTGGTGGTAGATACACCTACACATGTGATAAAGTTGCACAGAACTAAACACCTACACACACTCACAAACACACACACAAATGAGTACAACTAAAATTAGGAAAAGATGAATAAGACAGTATCATTGTCAATATTCTAGTAACAATATTGTACTAAGATTTGCAAGATATTGCTACTGGGAAAACTGGATAAAGGCTACACAGGATTTCTCTGTATTATCTTTCACAACCGCATGGAAATCTAGAATTAACTCAAAACAAAAATGTTAGTTACAAGAAAAGAAATAAGAAATTCATTTTCTTAATTAATCAAATATATTCAAAGCCTTTTTATTTCAACATATGAAACTATATGAAAAGTATTGAGATATTTTACATTTTTCTTATATTGTCCCTTTGGGCTAGCCCCATTCCAAGTTCTCAGTAGACACACGTGGCTAGGGGTGACTATACGGGACAGCACAGGTATAGAAGAACACAGAGACAAGAGGTGGGCAGAGGCTAAAGGTAGGGAGGGTGAGGTCATAAAATGCAGAGTCTTCGCAAGGGCACACAGGCCTCATGTGCACTCTCCTACTGCTTTCTCCCTTGCTCATTCTCCTTCAGCCACACTAGACTCCTTACTGCTCCTGGAAAATGCCAAACACACATGCTCTGGCCTTGGGCACCTTGCTCTTCATGCTTTCTCTGCCTGGAACTTTCGTCGGTGGATACCTCTCTGACATGCTCCCACACCTGGAATGGTCTCTGCTCAGATGTCTATTATGAGGTCTTCCCTGATCTACTTCTATAAAATAGCAAATGCCACCTTTCTATGACCCCTCCATCACCCATTATATGGCTTTCATTTTCTTCATCATACTTATATCATCTGACATTCTATATATACATACGCATTTATATATTCGTCAGTCTTCCACAGAGGGCAGGGGTATTGTCTGCTTTCTTTGAGACATATTTCCCAGAGCCTGGAAGAGCTCCTGGCACACAGTATACATGCAATGAATATTTGTTGAATCAATTGTTTGAGGAATAAATGATGTATGCTTAATTCCTTCATAGTTTTCAAACGAACTACCTCAAATAAATCTACACATATTTTCCTTGAAATCAAAAACTGACATAATGAATTTCAGAACTTGGGTAAAGTTTCCTGGGTGTTTAAAGAGTGAGGCACAAAAGCAATCTCTTTGCATTCCAATAAAATCAATAAAATATTTTCATGCAAAGATTAAACTCATGGCTAAAAGTTATGGTTTTTTTTAACATTGCTAATTATTTTAGACAGCTCTTATTTCTATTATAATTTTCTTTAAAGTTTATTTCTGTATTCATGATTAATTTATTTCTATCTTGTTGCTAAATCTACTTTTCTACCAAGTAAACTCACTCAGAAATTATCAAAAAAAAGTTACTCACTACTGGGCCTCCAGGGACATATTACCTTCTTGGAGATGCATTCTTCCAATAACTCCAATCAGATGTTTTTTCTCTCTTGGAGTTCCATTGTTGTACTAGTTATGTATCTGAATTTAACACCTATTCCAGTCTACTTACATCAAAGATATTTATGAAAATGTTATCACTCCAGGAAGGCAGAAACTGTCTTCTTCTCGCTCAGTCACTAGCATAATGCTGTGCACTTCTCAGTTGAACTTAGATAAATATTTAATGAACTGAATTGAATTATGTTTTTAATAATGTATGCATACATCTAGTCTAGAAGACTTGATAAGCAAGCAGTGCTTAAGATACTTTTCTCACAAAATTCAGACTGTCCAGTATTTGTCCCAGAAAATAACTAATATCTATCAAGCTCCTATGATGCATTAAAAATTTTACACGTGATCTCATTTAGCCTCCATAAAATATGAAGTGGGTATTATTGGTAACACTGTTATCTATGACGAACTGGAAGCTCAGAAAGAACATATAATGTTTTCAAGTTTTAACAGCTGTTAAATGGCAGGATTCTCCAAGTTGGCTGACCCCAAAGTATTATTTTACACTTCCTAGTGGGGTTCTAATACTTTAATATAGAGATAGCTTCTGAAGACAAGCAATAGGAAGTATATATTTCAAAAGAGGAAATTGAAATGTTAGAGATTATCTAGAGAAACACATCCAAGTCATGTTGAACTTCAGAAACTATATCTCATGTAAGCTGAAGAAATTGGAGTGTTTGGGGCCAAGAAAATAGCAAATGATACAGCATAGAAAGAAATTTGGCCTTACTCAAAGAGAGGCCTAGTCTTTGTACCTGGTTCTTTGGAGGTAACCTCTAAACACTGGAAATTCACCAGGTAATAGGAATGTCTTTGTTGTTCATGATGGGCTCTTTGGACAACTTGCTATATTATTAATCAATCAATCAGTCATGCCTATGTATTGAAATTCCAACAAAATCTTTGAGCACAGAAGCTCAGTTGAGCTTCCCTGTTTGTACTTCATGTGCATTGCAATGTTTTGAATACTTCCCCCCAAAAGCATGCATTTAAAAGTTAAATATCCAATTCCAGAGTATTGAGTGGTAGGGCCTAATGAGAGGTGATTAGTCCATGAAGGCAAAGTGAATGGATCAATGCTGTTATCATGGGAGTGAGTTTGTTACAAAAAGGGTAGACTGACCCTCTTGTCCCTCTTTTACTCTCTCTCCCTCTCTTGCCCTTCCACCTCCTGCCATGGGATGACACACTGAGAAGGCCCAGATGCTGGTCGCTTGGTCTTGGACTCCCCAGCCTCTGGAACTGTGATAAATCAATTTCTGTTCATTATTAACCACCCAGTGTGTGGTATTCTGTTATACCAACACAAGATGGGCCAAAAAATATACTGTCACACATCAGCAGTAGAAGAGGTATACATCCTAAAGACAGCACAAATCTCCCATTTGGAACCCTTCCAGACTCTGTACTATGTATCTCTTTTTTTGACTGATTTTATGAATCATTCCCCTGTAATAAATAAAATGGTGAGTATAATAAGTTTCAGTGAGTTCTGTGAATATTTCTAGTAAATTATGGAATCTGAAGGTGATTAGGGGCAATATGGAACTAGTGGTGGGTGTCAGAAGTGAAGGTGGTCTACTCTTTAACTTAGTAGCTGGATTCTAATTTCGTTCAGTTAAACTCCAAAATTTGGGGCAGACTCTGTGGTCTGGAAAACTTTATCGTAAGTTCACGTAGATGCATAACAATAATGCCATAATTCCAGAGATCCTTACAAATTATTGTAACAAATTAAAGGTTTGTCTGGGGAGAAGGACATGAAAACTGACCTCCAATATTCAAAGTGCTGTCATATAGACATTTTATAGACATTTTACTGTCTTACGACAATAAAATAAAACTTTTTTAAAAAAGAATCTCATCATATGAGATGTGCAATAATCCCTGACTTAACTTTGTACAGAGTATCTTACTGCTATTGCTCTGCAAAATTATAAGCTTGAAGTTGCCTACAGCTATGGTTTTCTTTCTTTCTTTCTTTCTCTTTCTTTCTTTCTTTCTTTCTTTCTTTCTTTCTTTCTTTCTTTCTTTCTTTCTTTCTTATTATTTTTTGAGACAGAGTCTCACTCTGTCACCCAGGCTGGAGTGCAGTGGCGCAATCTCAGTTCACTGCAACCTCTACCTACAGGTTCAAGTGATTCTCCTGCCTCAGCCTCCAGAGTAGCTGGGACTACAGGTGTCCACCACCATTTCAGGCTAATTTTTGTATTTTTAGTAGAGATGGGGTTTTGCTGTGTTGGCCAGGCTGGTTTTGACCTCCTGACCTCAAATGATCCAACCACATCGGCTTCCCAAAGTGCTAGAATTACAGGTGCGAGCCGCCGTGCCTGGTCTATGCTTTTCTATTTTCATAATAACAGCATCATTTTGTCCAAAGGTTCAGCCTGCTCCAGGTTCCTAACTGTGGCAAGTTAGATATTATATTAAATAATAACTTTAAAATTACATATTAGATGAAGGAGCTTAATTAAAACATAGAAACATTCTTTTTTTAAAAAATGGTAACAATAATATATCATAACAAAGCAATGTGTTACAGTAAGCAAAATGTTTATATTCTTCCTATGGGGGCAAAAAGAGCAGGAAAATAGAAGGACAAGAAGTGGGTCAAAATTCCCACATTGCGTTTGGTGAATTCAAGTAACATTTTCTCGAAAAGCTCTCCAGTTCCTGATACAAAATTAAAATAGATTCGAGGAACTTCAGAATGTGAAGATAACTAGTTAAACTAATATAATACAGCTCTCACAATTCGAAGATATTCTCTAACAGTTTCAAAACAATATAGGTCTAATTTTAGTGATATTTTACTGAATAACTGGCATATTTACACATAATACCATAGATTTGAACAAAAAGCATCAATGTAAATGGAATACTAACTATATTTAATTAACTCCAATCATTAGATAATGGGAAAACATATTATTTCATTTCTATCAAGTGAGATATGAGATTAAAGTTCTGTCATAATGTGCTAACTAACTATATATTAAAGACTACTAATTTTCCAGGTTTATTTTTTCAGAAGAGGAATCAAAAGGCACTATGGAGATGGCTTTTAAAAGCCATACATTTTTGAAAAGCCATAAATAATTACATACTTTTCCCCCATTCCCAAGAATACACATATACTTATGTTTTGCAAAGACAACTGACATTTCACATTGTGTCTTCATAGTTTTATCTGAACTCTGCTTCCCAGGATATTGACAGGGATGAACTATTTCCTTAGAGTAGGCTGAAATGCCTCATTGTGCTCCACCACAAGAATCCCCCAAAATTCTGATGCTTTGAATTGCTCCTGTTACCTGGTCCATATTGGTTTACTTAAGGGTCATCAAAGAAGTCCGGTTCTAAAACAATACTCCGCATTCTTCATTCTGATGAAAACCAAGTATTCCTCTAGATTGGAGAAGGTCTAAATATGTATCCTGTATTTGTTCAGGATGTTCTTCATACTGTTATCCAGTTTCAGGTACAAGAGTAGAATAATCGATAGTATGATATTCACCAGGGTAATGCTACTAAAACTTGCTCAGTTAATAGAATCACTGATGGTTAAGGTTGGTTTCATTTTATTTTTTATTTTGGAAAAACGATGACTAATTTTAACATATGAGCTTCAATATTTGATTTCTAGATGACATAACCATAAAATATAGTTTTAAAATCACAAATATCCTCCCACTAACTTCAATAAAGTCAGGTTCTCTATGTTGTGTTGGGATTTATTACAATATTATTTATTTAAAATTCTGTCCTTTTCTGTTATTTCTTTTTTTACTTCAATTTTACTTCTATTTTCATGAACATATACAATATTATTTATGAGTAAATCTTGCTAAAATACAAAAGAGGAATCTGATTAAAATATTTTTGCCTACCTCAAAGCTTACAGAAAATACAGGAAAGAAGAACATGGTTAATGACATTACAGCAAATTTCAGAATGAAAGAACCAATAAAGGACAAATAACCCAGTTTCATCAATACGTAAGTTGCAAAAGATTAAATGAGAGGGGAACCTATAGATTAAAAGGGATTTTAGAAACATGTCAATCAAATGCCATCTTCATTCAAACAAATTAACTGTAAAAACAAAAAATGAGATAATCAGAAGCTTGCAGACATGGAATTTGATAATACTAAGGAAATACTGTAAATATTGGTAGGTGTCATTATGTTATTGAGGTTCAAAAAACAGTGCCTTCTTTTTAAAGACGCATACTGAGATATTTATTGATGTATGGATATTATATGATGTATGAGTTCACTTCAAAATAATCCAGGGAGTTAGGAATGAGCGAATGATGTAATAAATGAAAACAGATTGGCCATAAATTGATATAATTTAATTAGTTGAACTATATGTGTGATAAGCATATAGAGGTTCATTATGCTATTCTCTCTAATAGGCATATAGTTGGAATTTTCATAATATAAGTTTTTAAAAACAAAAGCTATCATTTACTGTGAACAGAAAGCCAAAAGAAAATGTAGCAAAGAAACATATGGAATAATTCATTGAAAACAGAGAAAACTCAACCGATTCAGTAGTATTTGGACAACGGGGAGAAATATTTCTGCCCAGGACGTGGCTGGTGTTCCACAGACAACGTTGATCTAGAACAGAGAGCCCTCAGGATGCATAGCAGATTAAAAACTTCAAAACTAATGTACCTGAATTATGTGCTAATAGAAGTATGAGAAAAATATCAACATTAGCTAGAATGTAAAAAGAAATGCTTCCTTTTTAACTTCACTTCACAGACCAAACACTAAGTCATACCTTTCGTAGGTGTGCAGAAAGCATTATAGATGGAGTGGAATGGGTGGAGGAGGTTTGCGAGTAAATAGTTCAAAAAGCACTTTTGTAGTGTTCAAAACAGCAAATATTAGCCTTTTCTAACAAAAACTGAGTGTTTAAACCTAAACTGTGTATTAATGTCTTTCAAGGTCCATATACTTTTTTTTCATTAATTTCTCTTAGATGGATGTCCATTTTGGAATCCAGTTACCGAAACTGTTGTCAATATTTTTGCCTTTTATTCCACCAGTTTTGCACAACTGGGCTGGGACAGTATTGTATGTGACCAAATAATATAAGGCATCCATATTACTACTTCTATCTGAGTGTTTGCCTCGAAACTTCAGTGGAAAACTTTACTCTTCTGTTGGCCCATCCCTGGTCTTAGAGTGTATTAGTTGGGATTATAGTCAACTGGAACCTACTATTTAATCAATAATTGAACTATTCTCCTAAGATGCATTCTGTTTAACACTGAAGGAAACTAACACAACTTGACCCTTGTGAAGTGTTGTGAAGAGCTGCAGTCAAGCGGAGACTTCTTTTATTCTGATTGGAGTATTTTGTTGCTATCTTTACCTTGAGCTGGGCAGAATCGTGAATAGCTACAAAAAAATTCCTTTATCTTTGTTGCTTCAATGTTAAGAGGCCTTATTAACACAATGACACTAAAACTGGATTGAGTCTGTAGCTAAACATTTAATTTTAATGCTTTCAGTAACTTAAACTAAGACGATAATAGCTACCATTTACTGAGTATGTATTTTAACCAAACACTGAACTTGAGAGCTTTCTATACAGCATTATATTTATATACTTTTTCATTATTTATTGGCATTGCAAAAGATTATCCAACCAATTGCTCCTATCAAGCCCACTACTCTTTCCTCCAGACTCTGCAATGGCAGTGAGCAGAGCTATTGTAGCTTTTATATATGTGCTCAGCAGTGGGTTGGACCCAGCTCATACTGATTCAAGAGACTGTCTTTTCCCAACTCTACATTAAGTGACATCCTATTGGTAGTTTCAGATGGCTAGGGTGGGAGAATTTACACTACAGAAATCAGTAAGAGAGCCAGTTGCTAAACATTTGCCAACACAGCGCTGTATGCAACGCTCATTCATTCTCCAAGAAGAAATTTTGTCATTGGGAGTATTTGACATGGCCCAGTGATTGCTACTTTAGAGACAGTTTAACGTTAAGACCTGACTCACTTTAAAGAGATAAAAGGAAATAAATCAGGCTAAATAGTCAAGTCACAGGTAGGCATTCTACCCTCCAACCATCCCTGAATTTGTCTAATTTCTTGAAAGAACCAGGTGAGGGAGCCGGGGTCCTATGGGCATTCTTTCAAGAACTTGGGAAGAGGATTTGGGGAAGACTCTCTAAATCAAGGGTCAGCAAACTACAGCCTGTAGGCTAAATCTGCTGATTTCCTGGTTTTAGAAATAACATTTTATTGGAACACAGCCACACCCATTTGTTTATGTGTTGTCTAAGGCTGATTCCACACCTCAACAGAAGTGCTGAGTAGTGGTGACACAGACTATACGGTCCCCAAAGCCAAAAATATTTACTATCTGTCCTTTTACAGATAAAGTATTCCATGAGTGGCTGAGGTAGGGATGTGTTTGGTAAATAAATGATGCTTTATTCTGGATTTAGTTCATGCAAGAATGAGGTGGGAATAAGCTCAATTTCTTTGTTTTTCCTCAATCTGAAGAAGAGACTTGCAGAAAACTAAATTATGTGTTTAATTTTATCCTTGTGGACTCATGCAATTTCATCATTTAGAGGAATAATTGCATTCCTCATGTCACAGAAATATTCTTGTACTGGCTTCACATAAGTTGGGCTGCCCAGACACTCTACCTGGATATCTTTTATTCAATTATTCATTCATTTTTTCATTCAACAAATTAATCTAATATTTATTAAAGCCCTAATATTTATTAAAGCCCTACTAGGTTCTGGGCACTAGGGGTATACTCATGAATAATCAAGGCTCCTGTTCAAACGGAGCTTATATTTTAGTGGGAACAGCATATACGCATACATTTATTTGCTTGTTGTCTAATATAATATCAGGAAGTGATAAGCACTATGAAGAAAACTTAAAGCAAGAAAGGTGTTCCACAGTGAATGGGGTGCTTTTAAAGATGTTTAGGAAAGGTATCTCTAAAAAGATGACATTTGAGCGGAGAGATCAGAATAAAGTAAAGGAGCCAGTCATGCATCCCTGGCAGAGAGATCACAAGGGCTAAGGCTCACTAGCAGGCATGGCTGGGAAAAGGCAAGATGGAGAGTGAAAAAGGGGAAGAGTCATGGGAGATGATGGCAGTAAGGTAGATAGGGGCAAGGTCATACCCGGCTTCGCAAGCAAGGAGTTTTGCATGTTATTCTTATGACAGGAAAAACCACTGGGAAATTACAAGGAGGGTGCCAATTTGAAATAATTTACACTTTAGCACACTCCCTTCTTTATGTAGTAGAGACTACTGTGGTTGATAAAGGAGAAGACCAGTTACTATGAGGCTATTGCAACAGTACAGGCAAGAAATGACCTGAGTTTTTTGGGCTTAGGTGTTACCGGGAACCATGAGAAGACAGTTAAAAGGATTTTGATCAAAATGCCTGCAGACTTTCTAAGTCCTCTTTATAATTGAATGCTAACTTAGTTCTTACTTCATGGAACAGAGATTGGGGAAGAATTTACACATTCATTCAACAAACACTGATCTTTAATATTGAAAACAACAGCTGCTATGTGCTTGCGATTAGAAGTTAAAAGAAAGTCTGTTCAGTGGAAGATAATGCACAGCAATCAGTTCCTCACATATTAGCTCCCCTTTTACTTTTAAAACTTTTCTCATTCTGACCTCAGACTCCTCCATTACGTTTTCTGCATCCGTGGGACAACTCTGGGACCATGGCTGCTCCTAGAGGCTGCTATCTTTGAGGTGCTCTTGTCATCTGGAGTTTCAGAATGAAAGGTACGGATTAAATTAGAGTACAGGCTATGAGGGGTGCGCGTGCATACACACACACACACACACACACGTCGTAAGTCCAATATGCAATTGTTGAATCTTCTAATCTTCCCTTTCACGAATTTTACCTCTCACCTAACCTAACATGGTTAGGTGATCCTTCAGCCAATTAAGGTATGGAATTCCTTTAACTCATGTTTTAATTCTGGTAAACTCAACTCTCCCTATTCCTTTCTTACCTGTTCCGGTTAAGATTCTAGGCGACATACACTAAAAATTTGAAATAGATTTCCTTGAAGGTCTTTCCCATTGTTTGACATACAAAGGTACATCTTCTCTTAGTAATTCCACAGCTCTCTGTGTTGCCATGGATATTGTGAATTCAATATCTGCTCCCAAAGTTATGTTTCTTTCTTTGTCTTAAACAAAGGGCAGCTATTTAACTGATTGAAATCTTCCAAATGAAACATTCAAAAGTAGCTGGTTTTCCAAACAAGCAAGATTTAAGCCCTGAGTGTGAACATTTTGGCATTTAGTAGAGTGGTAGCGGTGTTCCCTGTCACATGGGTCTGCCTGTGACTCCAATGGAACCTTTTAATGTCATCTATAATTCAGGGTATATATGAGCAGAGAGAGGGGTGTAAATGAACTGGCAGACAGTTCTCAAAGCTGAGAATAAAAATACCCACCTAATATTTCTGAGAATAGAGGTTTTGAAATTGAAATTCTGTGGATTCCTAATTATAACAAATGAAATTTCAGTGTGACTTAAAATTATTAGAGAATCAAGGAAATAATATGACTGCAAAAGTTTCATGTAGTATATATAAAATACATAACTATATATCACATTGTTGTTATATTTTTAATTTTGAAAATGCTCTATGTGTACAATCTTAACTATATTTTCTTTAGTGTTATGCTAAAGATAAAAAATAAAATGAGGACTTGGTAATCCTCCCCAAGGTATGGGTGAGCTACACTGGACTTCCTCTACCACACAAGCAGTGCTCAGGAGTGTGCCAGAGGAGCTTGGAAGGGTTAAAGTTTTGTCTGTGACACTGAAATTGAGGCCAGCTGTAGGTCATATTCACATCCCAGTCACAGGAAAATGAACCTGTGAGACAGAACCTAATTATCTGCTAAACCAAAAGCCAGTCTCAGTTCAATAACTTACGACAGAGCTAGCAGCCAGATATAGTGTTACCATGGCAACTTTGGAAAAAGCTCCACTGCAGTTGAGAATAAGGAGGAAGGGAAAGAGAGTGTAACCCTAAATGTGCTGTAGCCGTTTGATCTCCGACAAGTGGGACTATCTAGGAAACCAGGTTATTCTGTATGTGACTGCCATTGTCTATTCACTTTAACATCTGCTACAATTATTGAAAAGGAAAATGCAATTACAATGTCTTCTGGGCTTAAAAACGATTCCACTCTTTAATGGCTAAATGGGAATTAATGTTAAAGAGCAAAGTATAAGCTTCCTCTTTCTCCTCCTTCATGCCATCCCTAAATACAGATAAAGCAGGACACAAAGGGTGAGAATTCTTGACTACCTCATCGTCATGAATGAGGTCTGTGTCCATGAAATTCACTGTCAACCCTATTTTCCTCTGCCTTGCAAATGCCAAGATATTTTAACGAAAAACTTTCAGGAATTGAAGCAATACCATTTGCTTTTCTAAGGGGTAGGAGAACTGGAGAGTGGAAAAGAGAAATTTTTTTTCTGTGGATTCTGCCTAAACTTTCCAGTGAAATTATTTCCTTGGGATATTGAGATAAGAAGATTCAAATACTAGAGAAAGGGAAAAGCCCTGTCAGGTTGGTCACTTTTCTTCTTGCCAGTTCACCTTCATAGTTCTTTCTGGAATATCACTGGAATTTCAATTTAGGAGATGATATGGCTTTATGCACATAAAAACTTCAGAAACCAGTTACCTTGAATACTGTGAAAACAACATCTCACTAAAAATATCAGCAGGTAACAAACAAGAGCTTATCATACATCCATATGCACTTTGAGGAAGAATTCAGAAATACATTCCTCTATTTCTTTTTCATTCCCAATGGAGGCAAATCATGCTAAAGCTTGTCAGTTACAATTATTGGATTTCAACATATTTGACAATTTTGGTATGTCATTAATGATGTAATAAGACACATGTCGCACATAATGCTATCACTTGGGGTTGCTATCCAGCTGTAATACCAAATTTGAATCACATAGATATCTATGTATAAACATATAGATATAGCAGCGTGTTTCTTTGTGTAGAAACTCATGAACCCATTGGGTTTGGAATAAGGAGAGAAAGGAATATGGAGATGAATAATATCCTTTTCATATGCATGAATAACTTTGCAGTAATGCAAATGAGAAAACACAAAATGGAAAGTAGGTTTCTTCTAGCAGAAATATGACTAAGAACATAGCCTGAAATTTGCCAATAAATTAGACTCACTTATGATATCTGTGGATTTTCTTTAAGATGTCACATCTCTTAAAAACACTTTACCCTACCCTATTATATTATATATTCAGTATATAATTATGTAAATATGGAAATCCACAACTTCAAATTCCTTTAAACTGCCACGATGCAAGAAAGGGAGCTTTTGGATTGTATGACAGAAGGTGTGTTGAGGTCTGGGGGCAGAAAAAGCAACATCAAAGGGCAAAATCAAATTTCTGATTAATTTCCAGGTAGAAGTAACCTAACCTCTGCTTATGACCCTAACTTAATTTATTTTCAAGTAAATGAAGCCAGAAAGTATACCCCTATCTAAGATAGATGTTTCTGAGATCAGATTATTAAAAGGCTTGCAAAGATGCCAACTAAAAATGAAGTTCAATACATTATCTGGATCTTGTTACTCCTACTATAAGTTTTTCTCTTAATCTTTTCACTTATATAAATTAGGAAAGAAAATGAAGCAATTTTATCAGAAAAACATCTGAAAGAGCTATTGATTCAAATGCTTTTACATTTTAGTCTTATCACACATGATTAGCTTGCAGATATGAGCTTACTAATGATGCAAAGCACCAAATTTCACCGGATTCTCTGTTCCACTTTAATTCTCAGGAAAGATATTAGAAGCACTAACAAAGAAATCATACTTTCTTTTTTTCTCTTGGTGTGTTTAGTCAATGATTTTGAAAAGATGTGCCATGACAGTCTTTCTTAACTGTTTCTTTGCACATTTTCTTTAGCTCCACCATCAATATTTCTTACAGGCTTGTGGGTAGGGGTGTTTGTGTGTGTATGTGCTTTGTTTTTTGTTGTTGTAGTTTGTTTAAAAGTCTCGCTGTCACCCAGGCTGGAGTGCAGTGGTGCGATCTTGGCTCACTGCAACCTCCCAGGTTCAAGCAATTCTCCTGCCTCAGCCTCCCAAGCAGCTGAGATTATAGGCATGCGCCACCACGCCTAGCTAATTTTTGTATTTTTAGTAGAGATGGAGTTTTGCCATGTTGGCCAGGCAGGTCTCAAACTCCTGACCTCAGGTGATCCATCTGCCTCAGCCTCCCAAAGTGAGAGGATTACAGGCGTGAGTCACTGCGCCTGGCCTGCTTTATTTCTAATTATAATCCTAAAATACCAAGTGAGATCTGTGTGAAGCACATGCTCCAACCAGCATAAGAGCCTTGATATGTTCAATTAACATTAAAAAAAATACAATAAATTGTAGCTGAAACTAATTTTACAGCTTAAAATAATTTGCTTTCCATATGGAAGGTATTTAATGTATTTGTTGACTGAGTAAGTGAATGAATGAGCCTATCTGTTAAGGATCAAGATTTGATTATCTGCATAAAGACAAAAGAAGAAAAACTAAAGTCTGAATGAAACTTAGAAAAAACAAAAAAGACTATGCCCTATGCTGCCCCTGGATAGCTCCATGAAAAAAGATTCCAGTTTTCAAAGTTCTTAATTCACTCACTGAAAAGGAAAAGAAAATCTAGAACAATAGTTATTACTATTGTATCTATAATATTAAAATGGACTAGAATATTCTAGAATGTATGACAATTTAGTGTCTAATACAGGTGGAATTACACATCTCTGATTTTCACTCCCTCCCGCAGAGGTTGTAAAACTAGCAGTGAAATAGGGAATATTTGCCTATATTCAATTTTCTCTTCTCTCTCTAGGATACTAGTGACCACTAGTGTAAAACTAGGAGTCAAATAAGGAATATTTGCCTATATTCAATTTTATCTTCTCTCTCTAGGACACCAGTCTCTTCATTGACCCCAGTCTAGACAGTTTCATGGTGTTCTATATGATGGATGACTACTTTCAGATCATATCGTAAAGTCTTCTCTATTTGATAGTTAACTATGATAAATTCTATGATCCAGGTCTCTAGGATTAGGTTAATATTTCTGGCCATGCGCTTTAGAAATTAAAAGTAAAACCATTTCTTTCTTATGATTCTATCTCTTCCACACCAGACCAATTTGTTTAGAGCTCATTACACTTGCTATAAGTTTAAAAAGGAATCTAACCGTCACTTCAAATCCTCTGTTTATTCTATTCTTGATTGCATCTTCCTTCCCATGAAAGAAACAAACATTACAGATCAAATGAGTGGAGAAAAATAGAGCAACAGCATAATGTTAGGAGGTAATTGTTTTGGTTTTCCTGATATCATTCAACTATGCAGTCAATCACTTGACTCTATTAATTCTACCTTCTAAATTTTCTCTGATCCCTCTTTGCCTTTCTAATCCCACTGCCATCACCTTCATTCAGGCCATTATCATCTGTTCCAATGAATATCCACTGGGAATCATTACATATAATTATATATAAGTGTATTTATCAACATAGTAGTGTTTATATTAGTTAAAAATAAGGTGGAAGTAAATTCAATGTACATCTGAGAGCTGACTGGTTAAATAAATTGTATCAGTGTATCATAAGACAGTAACACAATAAGCATATGATAAAATAATATGTGGGAAAGTATTCAGTATATAACAATTGAAAAACAAGTTACAAAAGATTATAAAAATATTGAGTGCATGTATGTGATGGGGGAGAGAGATAGGACACATGAGTTTACATTGCATGATAATAGGAGATATTCTCTGGCTGATGAGATTAATAATGTTTTGTTTTTCTATTTAGTCGGGAATTTTTCATTTTATAATTTTATAAAATGAACATTTGCTATTATTGATCTATAAGATTTTATTTTGTTTCTTCTTCTTTTGTCCCTCCCCAGACTTTAATTTATTTTGTAAAAAACCTAGTTATCTTTAGATAATGTGAAAATATCTTAAATTGTTTTAAAATGGTTCAAGACTAGTAGGTTTACTAACATTGGAATAGTAGGTTTAACTGCATTTGCAACCAGTAATATTATCTTTCCAGTTGAACATGGAAGGGTTCCAATCTTTTCAGGATATGAATCACCTGAATAAGTCAGGTGTTAAAATGTGTCATAAAATGTGTTATAAAGAAATCTGCACATCTTTCTAAGCAAAATATATTATTTAAGGAGAAGGTTGAGATAAAATGTCCTTATATTATGGTTAGGTTCATTTATTATCAGATGCTTCAAAATTGTTGATGTTCATTATGACAGGTTCATAGTTTTTCTTCAATATCTACTCCTTTTTTTCTTCTGATTTTTAGCTGGGTAAATAACTACCTAGAATTAAGTCTGCATTTTCGTTCACCCCTCTTCTCCAAAACTTTGTGTAACTTGTGATTAAGTTCTAAGGGCGTAGT
Source organism: Rhinopithecus bieti (assembly GCF_001698545.2). NCBI lineage: Eukaryota > Metazoa > Chordata > Mammalia > Primates > Cercopithecidae > Rhinopithecus > Rhinopithecus bieti. The sequence goes on along the minus strand of NW_016820640.1, from coordinate 966,525 downwards.
AGATTCTGTTTATAAGAATTCCAAATTGTTTCCTTAAAAGGGAGTGCAGTGCCTTTATTTTTCTCCTTTCATTTCTACCAGAGCAACAAGATGGAAGCAACCTGATTCCTAACTTCAAAGTATTCAACTATATTTCTAGAAGAATGATTTCCTAAGCTATGTAGTCATCTCTAAATTTTTCACTACTGCTTCAACATCTTCCTGTGGTACCACATTCATACCATGCCTAATATCAAAGTTCTATTAACTGAAATACAAGTCCAAGGGGAAGTTAATGCTAATTCACAAAAGGAATATGATGATTCTAATTCTTTTAGTGCCAACAGGTAGAAAAACTTTATGAAATCTTCTCTGCGTTTCTTTGTTGCCACAAATTGCATCCCTATGTAATCTACTGTCATTAAATACTTCCAATTGTAGATTCATGAAATTTCTCCCATTTACTTCATACTAACTAGCCCTAGTAGTTCTTAATTTTGGGTGATTTTAGTCTCCTTCGAAAATATTATATACATGATTAGATCATCTTTTCCAGAAAAAAAATAGACATACACTCAAAATATTACATGTACTCTCATAGGAACATAAAACCCTAAAAGTCTAGGGGCATGTGAAATTAATGTTGTGAAACCCTGGTTTATATCTCCATTTTTGTTCTTCCTACACATTGCAATAGTCTTTATTGCTATCTAATAATCTCTTATATCTTCTTATTTCAGCATTCTCTGTCCAACTCTTTCTCAATTTGTATGCTAGCCAGTCATCTAGGAGCTTTTACAAAACACACCTGCACATTCTCTACCCCAGACCTAGTGAGTCAGAATTTAGGGGGTAAGAAAAATGGTGTGTCTACATAAAGCTTGCTCAGCAGTTGTGACAGGTCCTCTGGATTGGAGAATCACGCCATATTGACTGGAAACAGATTAATCTTGCACTTCACATCCTTGCGTCCGTCCCCAAATATTTAAAAGGTCCTCAGTGCTTACTCGATTGTAAAATTGCACAGTCCCCAGGAGAGCCTCCCTGAACTCTGTAGCTACTCCACCAACTGATTTCAGCTTACCTTTTATTAGGCACTCAAATTCTAACTTTCCAACAAATACACCTAACTTTGCAACAACATTCGTTGCCAAACATAGCCCATCTTTCTTGTTCCTGAACATCTGTATATACTGTATATTCTCCCAGAAACCCAAGCCCTTCCATCTCTTTCTCTAGAAATCTTTCCTATCTAGGGACCAGCTAAATGTAGCCTCCACCAGGGAATTGTTCTTGATTTTCAATGACTAAAACAAATGCCTTTTCAGGCTGGGCGCGGTGGCTCACACTTGTAAACTCAACACTTTGGGAGGCTGAGGTGGGCGGATCATGAGGTCGGGAGATCGAGACCATCCTGGCTAACACGGGGAAACCCCATCTCTACTAAAAATACAAAAAATTAGTCAGATGTGGTGGCGGGCACCTGTAGTCCCAGCTACTCTGGAGGATGAGGTAGGAGAATCGCTTGAACTCGGGAGATGGAGGTTGCAGGGAGCCAAGATTGTACCAGTGCACTACAGCCTGGGTGACAGAGCAAGACTCAAACAAAACAAAACAAAACAAAACAAAACAAAAAACAAAAAAGGCCTTTTCTAGAATCCCAAAACATCAAAACATTATGTTTACATCTCCTTTTTGGATAGATCACATTCTGACTTTATAACTTTTTTGTTTTTTAAACAAATTCTCTTAAGAACGTATTTTGTAAGGAAGGAATTCTAATTTTATTTTGTATTTCCCACCTACGTGGCATACGATCATGTTTGTGTGTGTGTGTGTTTTCCTTTTCCTTTTTTTTTTTTTTTTTTTTGACGGAGTTTTGTTCTTGTTGCCCAGGCTGGAGTGCAATGGCACAATCTTGGCTCACCACAACCTCTGCTTTCTGGGTTCAAGCGATTCTTCTGTCTCAGCCTCCCGAGTAGCTGGGATTACAGGCATGTACCACCACGCCTGGCTAATTATTTATTTTTAGTAGACATGGGGTTTATCCATGTTGGTCGGCCTGGTCTTGAACTCACGACCTCAGTAGGATCATGTCCTCTGTAGATTATGAATGAATGAGTAGATGGATAGGATGAATAAAAAGATTTAAGGGTTGGGAATCCTGTTTATAACTGTATGTAATTTCACTGGTTCATAGGGCTTTACAAAATAATTAATTTAACAATCAAAGTTTATCTGTTTAAAATTATGACTTGAGACAACGTTGAGGACTAATAATGAAGATGAAGAGAAATCATCACAAGGCATTGTGGTAATCCTTCCATATTTCAAAATGAGAGATAGGTAATGTTAACATTTCCATTAATATTGTGTCTAGAAGACCCAAGGCTTTACTGAGCTTAGATCACTCTTGGAGAGGGTCAAGACAAAACACCAGGAAAGAAGAAATGTCTTCCCCTCCATGCTTTTAAGGAAATTGTAGTATTCTTCTGAAGGAGAAAGATGTAACAGAATAAGTAAATTAAAAATTTTAAACATTCAATGCCAAACTCCTAAAAGCCCTAAAAAGAATTTCTTTTCATACTAGTAAAGTATGAAATTATTTCTATATCACTTGGGTTGAAGGGTCAAAAGATCTGATGCAATTTAATGCAAGGTCCCACCTAACATAATTAAGTACTTATTAGTCATCATTGGCTCTAGAATACTTAAAATTTAAAGCTTAAAACTTTTCTTGTTATGTCTAAGAACATAAAAGTGAAAATACTTTTCAAAAGATTTGAAGTTTCATTGAGACCTGCTTGATTGAAGTGCAAAATTACTTGATAATTGTTAATATTTATTATTAGGTAATCAAAAGTTAATCTGGATATGTGTGTACACAGCCTTTACTTTTAAATCAGAGAACATTTTACAAAAGTTTTGCAAAACTAAATAGCATTGGCTGCTCTTGCCATTTTAAAAACTATCAGTGCTTATTAGTGATTTTTCTTACATAAAACTTTAAAAATCAATTTTCTCATGTTAAGAATGAAGAAAGAAATAAGAATATGGTTTCATAGCTTTAAAAAGTCATAATATAACACTCAAATAATCCTCTGATGGTCATGAAAATCCCAAATAAGTCTCAAGAAGACACAAGAAAAGGCTTGGAGTAGTAACCCAAGATTTGTGAAATGAAATTGATTTCCATTCAAATCAGGTCTTTTACTGTTCTTGAAAATGTCAAGGTGTCAGCCTTGGCCATTACAAGACTGTGATTTATAGTTGAGACAAAGCGATAGTACCAGCTGACTGTCTGGAGCCACCGTACAGTGTCTGGCAAGGCTGCCAATGACAGCCACCTCTTTTCTTAACCAATCAGCAAGGCTTAAGTAAGACCTGAGTCTTTCTTCCTCTGTCTTGATAAGGGAATGATAAAATACAATCTGGAAGATTTACTTCGTGGGAAATAAACAAGCATTGTGAAGGGAAGTAGGTATCATTTTTCCACAGACTAAATTGCAAACATTATTTATGGTAATCTATATGTCAGCCCTTTAGAAATACATATTCATAATAGGACCATAAACAGATGTTCCAAATATGACAACTTATTTTAATATACTGGAAGCCACAGCATAGTTTTGTAATTTGATTAATTAGTAAGAAGAATTGTGAATGTTAAAATACATTTTCAAACTCTCTAAATTATATTTATGGCTTTGCTCATCTGCATCACAACAAAAGCCCAACATGTTTTGCATTAGAACCATTACTCATAGTAATTTAATCTCTTTCTCATTGAGAAAGATTCCTAAATAGTAGTTCTTGATAGTAAAATGTTAAAACCACCCAGGTCATACTATGATAAACAAAAGAGCAGAAGGGTAAAGGATAAGGAATAAGAATCTAACATCCTTACTTTATAACTGTAGCCATCACATATACATCATACACACAAACACACACATATGTATATATAATGTACACATATATGTATAATAGTAGTAGAGGAAGAAATTAATTCATAAACAAAATAAAATTTCCAAGAATCAGCACATAATTATCTCTAACATTGGAGGTAAAAGTGGGGAGGATATAAAATTTGCTGTAAGGAAATGGTCTGATTATATGGTGGTTAAGTATAGACACAATAGGCTACAGAAAAAATAATCATCTCTTCTTTACTGAACGATTTCTAGTAATCCTAAATAATTTTAAAATTTCAAATTCCTAAATGAAACCAAACGCTGACTTTCCTGGTATATGTCGTATACTGAATGCTTATGGAAAGTTTAATAAAGGTAATTAATCTCATGACACTCAAGGTTGAGATTTGCTGCGGCAGATGTTTTATAGTTTCCATGCTGTAAGAGGACATTTGGCAAAGTAAACTAATGTTGCCTGCACATTGATAGGTACCAGTAAGTTTACCAAGACAAACATTTCGAAAGCCTATCAATCATCATTATATTCAGTAATTAAAAAATGTGTAGTGGTGGTTGTGTGTTCCTTTACATTCCCACCAGCTTTAAATTCCTTTCACTTTCTACCATTGACAGACCCTCACTCATTCCTCATGACCTTGATAGGCTAGTCTTCTTTTGCCTCCCTACATTGGCCATCCAATCAGAGTAGTCCTTGTTCATCAAATAAGTGGATCCACATATGGGCATGTCACCAAAACAGAGCCAATCCAAGATTTTCTGACAACTGACACTGATGTTGGCATAAAGAGAATCTTTTGTTTGTTTATTTTTTCTGGATTCACAGGCTGTAGGATGATGACACATGATGCAAGTCTGAAGTTGTATGTGGCCATCTTTGCCACCACATTCAGAAAGCTTACCTGAGAATGAAGTCAGCACTGGAGAGAAATAGAAAGAAAGAGAGAGAAATATCAGGTGAGAGGGGAGGCAGACACAGTAGAGAGAACTTGGGGAGGGTGGGAAGAATAGATGCATTGATCAATAAATATCTTATTTTATTTTATTTATTTATTTATTTATTTTTTTGAGACGGAGTCTCGCTCTGTCGCCCAGGCGGGNAATTTGATTAATTAGTAAGAAGAATTGTGAATGTTAAAATACATTTTCAAACTCTCTAAATTATATTTATGGCTTTGCTCATCTGCATCACAACAAAAGCCCAACATGTTTTGCATTAGAACCATTACTCATAGTAATTTAATCTCTTTCTCATTGAGAAAGATTCCTAAATAGTAGTTCTTGATAGTAAAATGTTAAAAACCACCCAGGTCATACTATGATAAACAAAAGAGCAGAAGGGTAAAGGATAAGGAATAAGAATCTAACATCCTTACTTTATAACTGTAGCCATCACATATACATCATACACACAAACACACACATATGTATATATAATGTACACATATATGTATAATAGTAGTAGAGGAAGAAATTAATTCATAAACAAAAATAAAAATTTCCAAGAATCAGCACATAATTATCTCTAACATTGGAGGTAAAAGTGGGGAGGATATAAAATTTGCTGTAAGGAAATGGTCTGATTATATGGTGGTTAAGTATAGACACAATAGGCTACAGAAAAAATAATCATCTCTTCTTTACTGAACGATTTCTAGTAATCCTAAATAATTTTTAAAATTTCAAATTCCTAAATGAAACCAAACGCTGACTTTCCTGGTATATGTCGTATACTGAATGCTTATGGAAAGTTTAATAAAGGTAATTAATCTCATGACACTCAAGGTTGAGATTTGCTGCGGCAGATGTTTTATAGTTTCCATGCTGTAAGAGGACATTTGGCAAAGTAAACTAATGTTGCCTGCACATTGATAGGTACCAGTAAGTTTACCAAGACAAACATTTCGAAAGCCTATCAATCATCATTATATTCAGTAATTAAAAAATGTGTAGTGGTGGTTGTGTGTTCCTTTACATTCCCACCAGCTTTAAATTCCTTTCACTTTCTACCATTGACAGACCCTCACTCATTCCTCATGACCTTGATAGGCTAGTCTTCTTTTGCCTCCCTACATTGGCCATCCAATCAGAGTAGTCCTTGTTCATCAAATAAGTGGATCCACATATGGGCATGTCACCAAAACAGAGCCAATCCAAGATTTTCTGACAACTGACACTGATGTTGGCATAAAGAGAATCTTTTTGTTTGTTTATTTTTTCTGGATTCACAGGCTGTAGGATGATGACACATGATGCAAGTCTGAAGTTGTATGTGGCCATCTTTGCCACCACATTCAGAAAGCTTACCTGAGAATGAAGTCAGCACTGGAGAGAAATAGAAAGAAAGAGAGAGAAATATCAGGTGAGAGGGGAGGCAGACACAGTAGAGAGAACTTGGGGGAGGGTGGGAAGAATAGATGCATTGATCAATAAATATCTTATTTTATTTTTATTTATTTATTTATTTATTTTTTTGAGACGGAGTCTCGCTCTGTCGCCCAGGCGGGAGTGCAGTGGCCGGATCTCAGCTCACTGCAAGCTCCACCTCCCGGGTTTACGCCATTCTCCTGCCTCAGCCTCCCGAGTAGCTGGGACTACAGGCGCCCGCCACCTCGCCCGGCTAGTTTTTTTGTATTTTTTTAGTAGAGACGGGATTTCACCGTGTTAGCCAGGATGGTCTCGATCTCCTGACCTCGTGATCCACCCGTCTCGGCCTCCCAAAGTGCTGGGATTACAGGCTTGAGCCACCGCGCCCGGCCAAATATCTTATTTTAAACTGCCAAATTATACTGAGGAACTGATGAATTCCATGTGGGTTTCATTCTCAGGTAGAATCTCTCCACAATGTCAACAAAGATGGTCATAGCAAGTCCAAGCCTCCATTCTCTTTCAAACTTGCAATCCTTGAGGACAAAGAAAAACGATCTTTTTCTTTTTTTTCCAATATTTATGTTACTTCTAAAAGAGGATATTAAGGAAAGCCTGTATGAAATTTCATTCCATCAATCAAGACCATACTGGCCTTGAATAAACTTTATAAGCAGTTTTCATAAAGAAAGTCAACATTATGATTAATAAAACATGCATTCTTATAGATGTGGGTATTCCATATAGAAGCACATCTTATAAATAGGTAAGTAATGGGCAGAGATAATTTCTTGACTCAGTCATTAAGAGACAAGGTAGGGATCACTTTTTCATCTCTTAAATTTAGAAACACATAGTTCTATTATTTATCAGTAAATTGCTCTTTCAGAGTTACAATTAAAATATTTTAAATCGTAGAGCTGAATGCGAGAAAATGACCTAGAAAGAATATACAAGCTGAATATTTTTCTTTCAAAGTAAGATAAGCATTTGTTATATGTCTAATTGCTAACAAAAATACATTATCTCTTTGTCCCATAAATATATTTGGTTGTTTTTAGTCAGTGCACTAGGTGGCCCTCACTAGAGAACATCCTATGGAAAGAAAACATGTTTTCTTTAAACATAAGATACAATTCCTTTGAGATTCTGTTAATCATTTTTCCTCTCTAATTGAAAAAGTCACCACACAAATTAGAGTACAAATTTCATTCTTCTAGAAAGAACCTTAAAAGTTGACATTTCTTTGAACAATTGTTTCAGAAATCCTTTTTTAAGTACATTTTCATTTTCTGGCATGGCTTGAATTGAATTCTAAACTTTCTGCTTCTTGTCCTCTGAGCCCCTCTGGTGAATTTAAATAGGCTTCCCTATATATTTAGTACATTCAAGAATTCTTTGTTGTCGTGCCTTCTCTGCTTTATTATTAGAGAGCTGCCTCGGAAGTACAGCAGCCAGTTTGTTTTCTGCCATTAATAAAGAGTCTACTTTTTTTTTCCACTTCTTTGAAGAAGTTGAAAAGGCTCCATGTTGGGTGGGAGGGAGGCCAGGAAGAGAGGGAGAAATGGAGGGAACTGCTGTGGTGTAATCCCTCAAAAAAAAATGTTGTCTAAAGTAGAAACCTCCCCGAGGTTTACAAACGCCCAGGCTGGGCTTTAGTGTGATGTATAAGACAGTAGTAAGTTAGCTACACACTGGTCCTCCCACGCCCAAGACTAGGAAGAGTACTACGTGTAAGGCACTGAGTTTCAAAATTCTTACAAAATCAAATGCTTCCATTGACTGGTGTTTCATTGCCACCCAAGGATTTTCCTAAAGATGTCCAGAAGCTGTAAAAACAACCACAATGTAAATCTATAATTTCTGATACTTCACTTATATGTCTGGAACAAATACATAGAAGGATTTCATAAAGACCTACCAATTTGGATGTATAAACTACTAATGTTGACTCAAGGCCTAGGGAAAGCTAACTCAAAGGCAAGGACAGATGATTCCACAGAGTAGTCACTTGAGGCTCACAAATTATCAGACACCTATTGACAAAGAGGGAGAAACTTCTCAGAAAAGAGGCAAAGTTAAATCTGCCAACACAAAAGAACCCAAAACACCTCCAAAACCTTATATGGCCAAGACAAAACCTACGAAGTTTTTATTCTTTACTTGACCTAACGAATATAGCTCATGATTATTTTTACACCTGTATTGTTCGTTTAGAAATTAATTATTAAGGTAACAGACTGAAAGTCACATTATTTATATCAATAGTGAAAAATTTAGTTCACCTTTTCAGAAGTTTTCACTTTTAAGTTGTCCATAAAATATGCATGAAATTAACTGTTTATATAAAATGAAGCTATTTAATCTTAAATTAACTTAATCTCAATTTACCTTCAAGTTCCACCTGCTTTCAAATTCCTACAAGTAAACTATTACATACAAGTTAATATTATTGGCTGATAATGTACTTCATAAAGTTACATTTAACATGTAGAGATGTGAAGAAAAGCAACATTTAATGAAAATTGAAGCTAGCTCATTGAAAAAATGGTGTGAATCATTTTATGAAGATATCTCAATTTTTACACTATTTTTACTAAAACTTTTCAAGAAATAAAGACATATAGGAAATATATACGTGACTCACTGTATAGTTGGTCACTGAAATATATGAAAACTAAATAGGATGATGATATATAATGACGGTACCTAAGTTTCTGCATACTAAATATGTATTTTCAGAGCTACACTAAACGTCTATTTCTCAAATGTTTACAAGGGCCCAGGATTTTTTTTTTAAACTTCTCTATATTAGAAACTTTGTTTTCCTTATCCAAATGCAGTCTCTAAGGGATCAGTGGAATTTGAGTGCTAAGTTAAATGTCTAGTAAAAAATTAAACAGAAGAATCCAGGCAATCAAATGATGCCTGCATTTGCTGCCTACAGAAATGTAGGCTGCATTGCATGTGTAAATGGCAAGAAAATTTGAGCGTTAGCTAACCCTTTATATACTGCTTTTCTCAAACTCATCCAAACATGACAGCTTGTAAAACCGTTTACATATTTAAGGTGTATTAGACCAAGCCTAGGTACATGTACCAGCATGTCCATTTGAAGAGGAGTTTAAGGCAGAACATCCCTTTTTAATTTCATTAGTAATTAACTGGTACTATAAATCTCCTGAGATACTTATTTCTCTTCAAGACATTATTAATGTAGCCTAATGCTTAAATGATTTCAGAATATCTCTACACCTCTTCTGTAGCTCCACTGGAATACTAAAGTGTTTGGGACTTTTATACTGAAAAAGATATTGATCCCATGAACCCTGAAATGAAATATAATCATATTTAGATTTGGCAAAATTCCAGAGTGGCTTCCTTGATGGATCCTAAAAGCCTTTAAAAAATGCTATTTTTGAAAACTGATGTTTTCCTTACAGAAATTAAAAGTTAAAAGCATGAGTATCACAATATGATCAGAGCAATACAGAAGAGACAAAAGAAAAACTAATACTTCATTGGTCTTTGGTAGATGTTGAAGTTGATGATTTTTTTTGCTAAAAAAAGGAACTTGAAGTTCGCAGTAAATTAACAAACAACATGGGAAAGAAAATGAATCAGGCAGGGGTTAGTATATTTATGTAAAACAGTGATTGGCTATTTCGAAATTAAAATGTACAAATAAGCTGGTGTCAGAAAGGAGATGATTCCTCATTTCCACCGCATTGAGCAAGCTCACATCGGCAGCAGACAGCCCTTAATATATGCGTCTGGCTCAGGCTGGTCTCCCAACCAGGAAGCCATCGAATTGTTAATATCACTGCTTTTTTTGTATGCAACACACATCATTTTCTCGCTCTTTGTTGTAGATCTCTCCTTTTTATTTTAAGCTTAGTATGATCTGATTTTCCAAATCATATCATAAAGCCCTAAAACAATATTATCCTGTGACAGCTGAGATAGAAATGCAGAAAAAGTGGCATCTGTCTATGCACATACCGCATAAAGTAGCTTATAGAAACAAAGTCACCCACTTAAATCTATATACACCTTTATGAAGTAAGAGAAAAGCTTTATCATAAGGCTCTCAAAAGACAGTTCACATAGGAGGGTTACATAGAGAAGTTCCATTCGTGCAGGATGATCAATAAAAAAACATTTTATATGTTTATGGTGAAAATGAACAAACATCACTGCATTCTCAATTCAGCTTTGGTATATTTCTTTTATGAGACAGAAGTTAATATATAGTGTGGTTCATGAATATGATAACATTAAAAAATTTTCCCATTTGAATAACCTATATCTGATATCACTATAGCCAATAAACATCTACCCCTTACACTGTTTTGGAACTAACTTGATGGAACCTCTTATAGATGTTATTTATGATCATGTTAAAACAGGTGTCAGTAAACACATACTTGTATGTGATATTCTTTTATATAAGAAGTACTTTCAGATCCATTGTGTGAACATTGCTATTAAATGTAATCAAGCTTCTGTGTACGTGTAGACACACATACATAGATTTCTTTGTATTAACAAACTTATGGTTTTAAAAAGTACTCAATTCCAATGAGAATGAGGTCAAAAGAAATAAAAGATAAATACTACCAAAACTCTTTACTGTTTATATTACCTCCTTTCATTTGTAGCTTTAAAACTTATATTTATACACACACATACACACACCTAAAATTTCAGAACTTCTAGATAAATGAGGTAGATGATATAAATAAAGGATCTGAATAGGTACAGTGTGCATACATGCTTAAACATATTCTGCATGCTTTGTACAGATGCATGTTTATGATATTGTTATATTAATTTTTAATAACTATGACTACTAGATGATTTGTATTCTATAATATTTCAAGTAGGTATTATAAGAAATTTTTAAAAAGATGAACAAAGACTCCATACAGTATTCTAAAATACATTCATAAATTTATTTTAGCAATGCAGAAGACACATAATTTATGGCACCCATCTAAGGCAGTAGTTGAAAGAATGAAGCCACTTTGTTACTTCTATTATGGAAAGTCTGTCATCTCCATTTTGAATCTTGGTATTTGTAACGTTATTGTAAAATTTTTAAATATATTTAGTATACTGATTCTATCTCCAATAAAGACATATCTGATGTGGCAATGGCTATTAAACTTTCAAATATGACATATTACTTATGGTTGGAAGAGTTACCTCTGATAAAACTAAAATTCTTATAAAACTAAAACTATGCAGTTCATATGCAATTGCTAGTCAAAGCAGTTTGACTTCAAGATGGCATTTACTGTTTTATCTCACATAGGCCCATGATATGTACACAGTAAACTGTAGAAATTTTTTAAAAAGACATATTTTCCCAATTTATTAATGAAACTTTCACTCTTGGACTCTCGTAACAAAAGAATTGTTAGAGTTTTTAAGACATGTAAAGTATGTTGCTTGGATAGAAGACTCAGAAAGCACTGGCAATAAATACAAAGTATAAAACAGCATTCTTCTTAAATCGGTAGTAAAATCTAATAGGGTCAATAAAGAAGATTGTAAATCATGTTATTTCTAGGCCTCAAGCATGATTATAGCTGTGTATGACACAGTGTAAGCCATAGTTATATGGAGACATACAAGATTTAAGTAGCTAATGTATATATTTCAATGCATATGAAAGAAGTTATAAATATAATTCCCTCTCTTCGTTAACTGAAGAGATATCCTCTTATACTAGCCACCTTAAAATGCACAAAAAGAAGCATTTTAAAACACTTATATTTTAATTTTGCTTCTTACACAGGTTTCTTATATTGCTTTTGTATGATCGTTATAATACAAATGCTATTTCAGTGCAACTGTGTAATCACTTTAGAGTACAGTTTCTGACAATAGTATTTTTGGGGTTGGGTTATGGTGAAAACATTACTGATGATAAGGAAAAGCATTGTTCTTTTCTCCTAGGCAGAATCTATGTATGTTCTTTTGTTCTGGTGGTAACTGCAGACAATCAATAAGGTCCAAAGCTGCTGGTTCCCCTCCGCCTAGGTCCCAAGAGCCTGACTTGTGATGTTACTAAAATACCTCACAAGTTAGGGTCTCAGGGACTAGGAAAAGTCTGGTTTGATGCAGTAGAATTCTTCTTCCAGAAATAAGGATAGCTTAGAAATTACAGTCGGGTTCACTTAGGCTTTTACCTCTAAATACTATTTAAAATACATAAGTAGATATATATATGATATATAAAAGTTAGGATGAGCTGAGTAATCATGACGACCATTTATAGACTAATTCCAGACCTTAAAATAATGAAGAATATGAGAAACAATGCAGACAATGAACACGTAAGAGTCATTCCATTAGATCCATAGAAAGAGACTAAACATGGGTTAAAATCTGCTTCTAGCAGATTTGTACAGCAACACCATAGCCTCTATTACATTAAAGAAGGATTATATGCCAGTTAATGGGACCCTAATTGAAATTTTGCTTCTCATTACACTGCTATACAGCACAACTGGTAAGGTGGGCCCAGGACATATAACACTTTACATCGGATTTAAATATATACCGTTGCAGTTAAGAACAAAACAAAAACTTTTCTGCATGTCATAATTTAATACCTCTGAAGCTTGATTTTTCTCTTTGAATCTCCAAACTATTCAGACAGCAAATATTTCCACGCATACTCTGTAGTTATTTGAGCAATGCCACTTAATAAACATGTAATTTAAAATGCTGGCAACACCATAAAAAAAAAAAAACCATGATTCTATTTCTTGAATAATTACATTATAAAGCTCAATACTTTTAAAAATACACAACCCCAATCCTGTATATTCACTGAATTTCCTCCGATCTTTTAGCCTTGTTTGTGGTTCGAGAACAGAATTTGTACTTTAGGAATGATCCAAGGTTTAGTAGCATAGAACGCAGGGTAAAACAATCGGACCAGCCATAATATAAAAGTCCTGGCCACAGAAGTGGAATCTGGCTCTTCTGAGGTAGTTGATCTTAAAAGGGAAAAGAGGAGGAAAAAAAAAATGGAAAGAATTAGAATGTTTTCCTGTAGAACAGGTGAATCATCCATTTCCAAGTAAGCTGCAAGGAAAGCTATGCTGCACAAAATATTTGCTAACTGG
>NW_016820640.1:943998-949084 GCF_001698545.2 Rhinopithecus bieti | reverse complement strand
CCTGTAGAACAGGTGAATCATCCATTTCCAAGTAAGCTGCAAGGAAAGCTATGCTGCACAAAATATTTGCTAACTGGCCCCCCTCCTCCACCCTAGTACCACACCCCTTTCCAACCACCACCCCCCACCCCCTGTCCAGATCTTTACTCTGCCTTGTAAGACTTTAAATATTCTGCTCCATGATGTAATGCATCATTATATAAGATCTCTTTCTGTTTATCCTTTGATTTCCCATACTGAATCACTTATGGCTTAAAATAAATAGTTAAAAAACAAAAAACAAAAAAACAAAAAAGCAGCACTCACAAAAAGCGAAAAAATAAAACAGCCCTTAGATCTAAGTCCATGCTTTTCCCTAAAACTGAATATGGCTTTACAGTTTTTGACCATAGCATTCAACCAATTATCAGAATGAAAAATCTCACCCCTCCATAAATATGACATTAACATAATTATACCACCCCCATCACGGAGACCCATCCTCCTTAGGGAATACATCTGATGCTCCAAAGATGGAAATCAGTCAGATTTTAGTTGCTCTCCAACGTACCTTTGCTTCTCACTGACTGACTGGCTTTTACCCTCCACGCACTCACACGCCACCCCCTCCCCTCGGCTAGACACGGATGCCCGAGCGAGCACGCGCGCGCACACAGGCATACAGACACACAGCGAGAGGCGAGGCAAAGCATCTGATGCTGACTCAGAGCGCTTCTGTGAGCAGGGGGTGGCAGCGGCTGGTATTTTCACTGCGCTCATCATTAACATTAACTCACAGTCTAGCATCCACCCTCTCCCAGACCTGCTGGACTGCAGCATTTGCATGACGCTGTCACTCTAGCCTTTGCAGGTCAGATGATGGAAGAAAAAAAAAAGAAAGAAAAGGAAAAAGCCTCAAGGCTGTCTCATAAGAAATGCCTTCATTTCTTCCAGGGTCTCCTCATTTTTTCCGCCTTTCTACTTCCTCCCTGGCTGTTTCTCAGTTGTTTGACATCTTTCCGGAAGAAACTGTCTTGTGCTTCATTGAGCCAGTCGCCAGCTGGTCCTCCCCTCACCTCACACTCCTGATCCCCACCCCTTTCCCCCGCTAATCAATAAGACGGATCTCCAAATGCAGTTGTGGAAACAGGCTCCGGCACAGTCTCATCCTGGATCCCCTACCTCAGGAAGCAGGCAGCCAGGCTCACACGTGATGGAGAGTAGTAATACCAGCAATTCTTTAACAGCCCTAGACTGTATTCCATGCCTTCATTTTCCCCACCTTGGTCGAAGCAAGAGCAAAGGGGACTTTCCACTCCTATATGAAGCCCCCAGGCAGCCCAAGAGACACATGAGTGAGACCAATCTGTATAGATCAATCATTTCTATGTGATAATGAAAAAAAAAAACCCCTATGATTTTAATAAAAGTAATTGCTTAATATTTTTATTAGCTGTGCTCTCATTTCCCAGGAATTATAAGACCTGCCAGGATCTGAGTCATCAATATGATTTAAACTGTGTTGAAATCCTAAGTTGCTTAATAAAATCAACCAACAGAGATATTAGTATATTTTACTTTTTTTTAATTTAAGAACTTTTAAAATAATAACAAATAGCTGTGTGGCAGTGGATATGTAAAAGTCTTTGAGATTGAGACATGTTTGCAGCCTATAAATATGAACAATTGACTATATATGTTTAAATAAAATATGGATTCTTGTACATATGTGGAGACAACCTATTATATGTATTATTACAAAAGGAAGTAAAACATTTGGCTGAACACAAATGTGTTTGTGCTACAGTGTTTCACAACACAAAAGGCAATATATAGGTATTTACTCAGTTCCTTTGTTCTTCAATTGCTCCCTTTAATGACAGAGTGTGGTAAACTGCCTACCTTTCCTTTCTACATGAACAGCATTTCTGAATTACTTGCCAGACAGAGCTAGCCATCAGTGACTCTGCAGCATACAAGAAATACATACAAAGGGAGGCAAAGTACGGCAATTCTCAAGCCAACTCTAATGCTGTCTGGTGCTGTAGAAATTTCAGTTTACTCACACAGACAGATCCCAGCATGCAGTGCGGCACTGCAGGCTCAACTAAGGTAGCAGATTGGCAACAGATCTGTGGCAACAAACAAGGACAACTATTCGCAGAGGTTCCAAAGAAAACATCACACAACCTATAAAGAGATAGAAGCATCGGTAGCAGGGTATGTATCTCTAAGATCAGTTCCTACAGGCTCCTGATTTGAAAGCAGAAGAAGAAACCTCTCAAACGCAACAACAAAAATAGAAAAAGAGGTTGGCACCAGAAGGAAACAGAATTAAGAATATACTGTCATAAGAGAGAAAGGCAAGAAGGAAAATGATAACAGAGGGAAGAAGAAAGGGAAACACAGAAATGGGAAGAGGGAAGGGAAGAATGAAAAAGGGAGAGAAAGAAACAGATAGTGAAGAATCCCTAAGCATTGAAGCAACAATAAAATATGAAATTAAGTTTCTGACGTGGAAGAATAGGAATAGTATTCAACAAGCTTAGAATCTAATGAAAAACTAAAACAAAAATTAACACATGTGCAACATAGCTTAAAATACTTGTCATTAACATCGAGACTCCTGCTGACTTCTTCTTGTCCTATGTGGATTAAATAAATCGGTCATCTCTTAATCTCCCTTTGCTCAGACCTAACTTTTTTTTTTCTTTTTTAGCTCTTAGCATCTGTGTCCTTTATGCTATTTATTTTTCTAGATAGTTGTCCACAATACTTTGGATAAATTAATGTCATGACTTTGCTATGGCTATCAGACATAAAATGTCAACTATTTTAATAATTGAACATGTGCTTACAGCAACTGCCTACTGATATCCCAACTCTGTGGACTCCACACGAGCATTGCACTTCTAGCTCTGTGAATCAGAAACAACAAATGCAAATACAACTTTTTTTTCTCCCCAATCCATGCTATCTCTCTACTACATACAGAGATGGACACACACACAGGCCTTAACTTTACAGAAGGCATAATGATATTAACTGAGGAGTTTAGAAAATCAAAAGGAATAAATATTTGCAAAAAAATCATACTTATAACTGAATGGCCACACATTTAAAATATTTGTATCCAGACAGAGGTTAGCCAGGTCTGAGTACACAGGCTTCTGGTAGGACTTCCGTTAAGGCCAATGGGAATGCAGACTTGATTAAATCAATATTTATTTGAAAGAAGATGTTGTAATCAATTAGTTCAATTACCACTGTCATATACACAGGTTTAAGGTCTCTTCTAATTCTTAGCATCTTATCATCAACACAAAAGCATCCCTAAATCAGAGTTTACACTTTGACTGTGGCTAAAATATTTACAAAGTAAAATTTTGATGCTGTTTTACATTTAATTTAAGTCATATAATGCAAGTATTGCCTTGCTAGATCAACTATTTTTATGTTTTTGGAGATTTGTTCTGTTAACTTTCTAAAAAATAAGCAAGACAGATCTGAATTTAACGTCAAAAAATATTTTCAGTTAAAGGAAGTAATAACTGACTCCTCTGAAATACTTTAATACAACCTGCCTTCTACCTTACTACTAAGGCAGGAAGGGATCATATTTAATTTCTTTAGTGAGATTAGGAGTAAGAAGGATGGAAGACAAATGACAAAAAAATCAACTACAGTTCAAATTTTGACTCAAAATTCATGGATGTGCAGAATATATTATTACTTGCATTTTTTCTTTGTTTTACTTAACCTGCATTCTCCAATAAGCTGTGACCAGTCACGTTTAGATATTTAAATTTCAATTTAAGTGAAAATTCATTTTTTTTTCTGTTGCCCTAGCCATGTTTCAAATGTATAGAAGGGCACGTGGTGGTGGATACCATTTTGAACAGCCTGGATATAAAACATTTCCAACCCTGCAGAAAGTTTCATAGGAGAGTGTTGACTTAAATTTTCCTTGTGAAAAGCTTTATAGCATAATAGATTATTGGATCTCAATATTTTCTTTCAAGTCTCTTTTAAGAGAATGAAACTATGCTGATTTATCTGAAGGTCTAAAATAAACAGAATTTCTTTTGACTGAAGAGTATCTATTGTTTTTATTTACTAATAGTCTGGAAATATGCATGATTACTTAAGGAAAAAGGGTATATAGATACTAACTGAAATAGTTGGTAACAATACTATCAGAAGACACAGAAAACTACTTGGGCTAAAGTCTCCAAATAAATATGAGGTGTTTATTTGTCTAACTTTTCCAGAAATGAGAGTCATTCTCTTTTTAGAGCCAAACAACACATATTACATATTTCTGCTTTCAATAAAGAAGTGATGTAATAGTAGTATGAGAAGCAAACGTTAAAAAAAAAATCTTTTCTAAAAATCCTATTAAGGAGCAATCAGCAGTTAGGAGCAGACAATTTTTTTTTTTTTTTTTTTTTTTTTTTTTAGGAGACAAGGAATAGTAGTTAAAGGGCAACGGAGACAAAAATCAGATTCTTGTGAACTAGGATGAACTGGTTGAGAATTTTCTTTAGTTTTTGTTTTTGTTTGAGATGGAGTCTCACTCTGTCGCCCAGGCTGTAGTGCAATGGCACGATCTCGGCTCACTGCAACCTCGGCCTCCCGGGTTCAAGTGATTCTCCTGCCTCAGCCTCCTGAGTAGCTGGGATTACAGGAGCGTGTCACCATGCCTGTCTAATTTTTGTATTTTTAGTTGAGACGGGGTTTCACCATGTTGGCCAGGCTGGTCTCGAACTCCCGACCTTGTGATCTGCCCACCTCGGCCTCCCAAAGTGCTGGGATTACAGGCGTGAGCCACTGCACCCGGCCCTGGTTGGGAATTTTCTATGGAATTAACTGAGGAAAAAACCCAGATGATATGAGTGTGTTTGTGAGTATGTGTGTGTATGCGTGTGTGTGTGCGTGCGTGTGTGTATACCTTGGTATGACAATTTTGATTTACAAATCAGATTCTAGAACTAATTATTTTAAGCAAAATTAAATGTAAAATGTAAATTTATATGAGTTATTACTTTAAAAGATTCACAATAAAATATATCATTGGTTTTTAACCAGAAAAAAAAAAAAAAAAAAA
>NW_016820640.1:886629-943761 GCF_001698545.2 Rhinopithecus bieti | reverse complement strand
AAAAAAAAAAAAAAAAAAAACTTGACCTATGTTTTCTTTTAAGATTTCAGTGTTTGGACAAGAAAATGACTCAGTGTTAAACTCAGGCACTTTATGACCGGGGTGCAATAGGTTTGTCAACCTGAAATTACTTTCTTTCTCTTTCTTTTGATATATGTAACTGTAGAATATCACAGCTACCATGGAAAAATAATCAGAGATTTCTCCTCCTTTTAGGAATGATCCTGGCATGTAAAAATCTAATGTTCATTCTTGTATTTAGTAATACAAAAAAAGTGATTGTAATTCATTTTAGTAATCTTTCTCATGCCCTCCCTTCCCTGTTTTCTTTCCTCTTGCCCTCCCCTTTTCTGCTCTCTGCAAGTGTACAACCCGCTTTCCAATCTAGTCTGTCTGTCATTGGTATCCAAAAGGAGACCTCATTCAAAGCACACTACAGAGATGACGCTGAGATGAGGGAACAGAGCAAGAAGAAGAACTTGAGGAAGGTCTTGAGCTAAAAGTGATGTGAACTTTGTTGTGCAACCACACATACGAACAACTAGGTCTTGAGGATGCTGGCGGAATGTTTCTCTTTCAGAGAAAAGGCAGGGAATGATAATGAGGGGCAATTTGGAGACCACAAAAATTATATCCTAACAAATTATATACAAATCTGAGGCCAGGTGGCTCACTCCTGTAATCCCAGCACTTTGGGAGGCCGAGGCGGGTGCATCACCTGAGGTAAGGAGTTCAAGACCACCCCGCCCAATATGGCAAAACTCCATCCTACTAAAAATACAAAAATTAGCCGAGCATGTTGGTGCACACCTGTAGTTACAGCTACTCTAGAGGCTGAGGCAGGAGAATTGCTTGAACTCAGGAGGCAGACGTTGTAGTGAGCCACTGCACTCCAACCTGGGTAACAGAGCGAGACTCTTTCTCAAAAAAAAAAAAAAAAAAAAAAAAAAAAAAAAAATACACATACACACAAATCTGGAAGAGTATTTTTGAATAGTTCTCCATATTATACATATTAATAAGTAAATGTTTCTGCTGGGTTGATGTGCTTCCTAACAGGTAAGAGAGAAAATAATTAATCTTGGCTTTTTAAGAATGAATATAAGTGAGAAGGCTTCAAATGACTTAAGAATTAGTCTTATTTAGACTCTGAATATTATGGTACAGGATCAGTAAAATTTATGTTTTAAGTAACATAATTATAGAAAATACTATTTTCCATATGGTAGGCTATGTACAACACTATGAAACAAAGTGAGAAAGTAGAAAAATAACTGATCCAGGACTGAGAAAAACTGGTTCTAGTGCCAGTTCCATAATTAATAATGTTTATCATCTTGGAGAAGTCATTTAGCTCTTGGAACCTTAGTTCTCTTATTTTTAAAATGAGGAGACAGGACTAGGTTATCTCCAAAGCCCAATTTAGCCCTAAAATCCTGTGCAGTGGAAGGACAGTACAATTGGAAACACATCCTGGTAATTACTTTCTACTCTTTAGACATCTGTTTACATAATTATCTAATTTAATCATCGTCATAACTGTCCAGTAGCATTTATCCACAGTAAAGCTAATGACATAACCTCTTCCTATATCCCTGTGATATCTCACCTCATAGCTGAATTTCAAAAATTTGTATGATCTCAGGCCGGGCGTGGTGGCTCATTCCTGTAATTGCAGCACTTTGGGAGGCTGAGGCAGGTCAATTACCTGAGGTCAGGAGTTCAAGATCAGCCTGACCAATATCTACTAAATCTACCCCATCTCTACTAAAAATACAAAAATTAGCTGGGCATTGTGGCATGCGCCTGTAGTCCCAGCTATTCAGGAGGCTGAGACAGGAGAATTACTTGAACCCAGGAGGCAGTGGTTGCACAGAGGTAAGATATGCCACTGCACTCTAGCCTGGGCAACACAGTGAAACTCCAATTCACACACACTCTCACACACACACACACACACACAAAATTGTATCATTTCACACTAGCTGCATAATATGGCAACTTCAAAATGCTATACTAGATTTTTTATGTGGATTACTTTATTTCCATTGAAATTTTTAATTATTTGAAATACTGTATAAAATATTTTCATTTTATAACTAGAAAGATAGTAATTTTCTAAGATTTAAAAATGTGTATACATAGTTATGGCATAGGCACTGGGGAGAAAACCTCATAATTTCATTGGATGACTGCAAAAATTAGCCTATGTGGATTAAAAAAACATTTTAGGATTCATTGATCTAATAGACACACTTTGGCTTTAATAAGGAGTTTAAAATTTGTCAGGATAAGATATATAGTTTATAAACCCTCCTTAAGTGGATTTCTGAAATTTGGAATACCAAGGAAACCAGAAAACAAGAGAAGCATGGGTTAAAAATTCTCTGTCAATTTGCAAAAACTTTAAAAACATCTGTTTTGGTTTTAAAAAATATTCATTTTCAAGTGCTCCTTAATTGAAGGGGAATAAAGTTATTAACAGATAGGTATTATACTGGCTGTGCATAATCATTTTTATTCTAGATTTTCAGAGTTTTCTTTCATGTGAAAAAATATGCTAATTTTGTAGGGTTCTTTTCATAAGAAAACGCTTTATCTACTAATCATGACAGCAGGAGCCCAAAATATAGAGTAAATTATTTCAAATTAAAAGTGCTCTCTCTTTATACTTTTCTTTTCTAAGTTTTATATATTAAAATAATTTATACACATTCTTTTCAAGATTGAATTTCACTTTACTATCTCTATGCTCAGTAATAGAAACTGCTCCCACTTTTAGAAGTATAAGTAGTATGAGATGAGTTTAACTTAAAAAACAACAACAACAAGAAAACAAAATCATGTTATTCCATGAAGGGTGCCACTACAGCATATTCTCAAACTCTGTTACTTAGGTCTTCGATCTTGGTTAAAGGAGCTTCCAATTCATGGAGTTAGTGGAAAATGCTTCTAAGCATTATAAACATCATTTAAATATTTCTGAACAATGAAGGTTCAAGTGTATTTTGCATTCTCATGCTTTGTTCTATCTCTTCCAATCAATTGTATTGATTTTGCTAAGGGTTAGAAGGTATACTTTCATTGATCAAGAAAATAGCCTAACAGCAAAACTGTCTTTCAATTCAAGACAGATCAATCTCACCTTTGTCTCCTATTAGACACATTATGCTTATTTATTCTGCATCTTTAAATTCCATAATATATAGCTGTTTAAGAAAGGAAACAGACAAAGAATTTTCTATTTTCTTGGAAAATACAACACATGCCTGGGTGTTCCCCACACTGAACTGCTACTGAACTTAGGAGACCTTGTGACACCTAGTCAAGTGCTTGGCCTCAGTTTCAAGTTCACTGAAGAATGTGGGCCCTTTTCAGGAGTTTAGAAAGCATTAAAGAAAAAAAAATCTTCCAAAAAATATTGAAATCATTTAGCAAATCAGTGTTTGAGAAAATAATGATGAAGACATATCATCATAGCTATCTTTTCCAGAGCCCCTGCTCACTTTTTTAACGCCACAGTGGAACTGGCTGAGCTATAAACAATTCATTGGTTCTGACAGCTTACAACTTAGGAAACAGAATGATCCAAGTTAAGTTACCTTAGAAAAATAATACAATAGAATAAACAAAAAACTCCTCACACAAGACAGTGCTAGTATATTAGTTTCTTTGGGGAGGTATTTTGTTAGGCTCTGTATACCAAAGCTCCAAGAGTTAGCATTTTGACTTTTACTAGCCTGGAAAGTTATATGCTGATTAACACTCTTCCAAACTCTCCATACAAAGCTTTACTTTGATAACAAAGAAAACATTCACAAATTCTAAAGCCTCATAGCCCAAGTGGCCCACAGGCATGATAATTTTTACAGTAATGTTTGACTATATTTCTTTATATAGCAATTTAATTAATATATTTTCTCTTATGTGACACTAGCCATAACTCACTGAGGAAAAGGGTTAAGTTAGAACTTATGTTCAGATACATTGCTATTATAAACGATTGAGTTTAAGAGAGAATGTATTCCCATTCCTGTGCCTGGCAAAGACATGTTTTAAAGTACACATTAAACAAAAGAAAACTGCTTTTCAATTACTAAATGCAGTGCTCAGTAGGACAGAAAACGTACTGCTTCTCTTAAATGCTAGACCTTTAAAACATTTGCTGGATGACAGCACTATAAAAAAATACAGTTTCTTTAGTAAAGAATTAAAGCTGAATATGCAACATTTCTTAGAAGCATTGAATAAGTCTATTTGTCCAGCTTACTTTGCAAAGACTGCGTAGAAAACAGCACCATAAACACTTTCAGTCCCCACACAAGGGCTAAACAAAGAGTCCTCTTTCTAGCCATCTAATCGGGTAATTTATTTTTTCAACCATCACATAAATCGAAACACAGCTGTAACCAATGACTTGCAGATCTAGTTCCCAGCCAGCTGGAATCAGTTCTGCTGAAACAGCAAGATTTTTACATTGTTCACTTCTGTACATCTGGAGAAATCATTGAGGTTCAAAGGTGACCAGAAAAGCTCTTTAAATAAATTCAACTGACAGTGAAGATTTGCCTAAGGATCTACAAACTCTACATTCACTTCTACAAAATGTTCGTGTCATGAAATTAATACTTATAAAGGCTATTTGCATCCTAGTCAATATAGACTTTATGAGTTGCTAATTGAATTAATCACTTAAATGCCAATTTCTTTCAAAAAGCTTGCACAGGTTTCCTCGAAACTTTTTCCTAGGAGTTGTTGCTATTTAAGGACGGTTGTATTAGAATACCACATTACAGGCAGAAAATCAACCATAAGAACCTGTAACAAAACCAGATACTAGAAAGGTACCTACTCATATCTCAAGTTCAATCATGTTTAGCTAATATAATCCTCTATTTAGATAAAATGAATAAGAAATATTATCTGCAAGAAAGCAGAGCTGGAATACCTCCATCAAGCTAGGCAGGCAAATCCCTCAAAGGAGCCAGAGTCCTGGGAGAAACAAATGAGGGTTAGGAATGTTTCACATGCAGTCTTGTAGGGAGGTGATTCTGGCACAAGAAGGAGAGAAACCTACAAGCACCAACAACTTTTGCTCTGCTTTAGAAACACATAACTGGACATAGGGCAAAAGCTAAGACTCCTCAAAGCAAAAACAGAGGCAGTCAATCTTTGATGTAAAGAGCCCTACATAATAATTGGATAAACTTAGAATAAATAAAAATCTAGAAGAAAAAATGTATTATTGGCATTTATATTATGCACAGTATATCAACTCCAATGCATCATTTTCTTCACAAAAGCCATCAGAAAGATGCCTGTTTGCGAAATAAATATATATGTCTGATGAACTTCTCAAGTAAGTTTTTATTGTGGTTAGACAAACAATGTACAAGCGAATCACAAATGCATTTTACTTTTCTTTCTTTAGTTAAATCAGTATACAGGGAAACAAGTTATTTTCATTATTTAACCATTTTTTTTTTTCAAATGTGTGGGCATTTCAATTATAGTGAATCAATAATCAGTAACTTCCTTAGGCATTCTGCCTTGAAAAAGATTGAACCAATAAATAGTGATAATGTATAGTTCTCAGCTCAAGCTGAATGACAGATGGTGATCACGTAGTGAGTAGCAATTCACAATTAGATATTAAATTCATATAAAGATATTTAAGTTCAACTTGTTAAGTGTGGCTGATTTTTATGTGTCAATCACTGTGTACACAGGCTATAGAAACATGGTCTAGAACAG
This sequence comes from Rhinopithecus bieti, assembly GCF_001698545.2. Classification (NCBI taxonomy): domain Eukaryota; kingdom Metazoa; phylum Chordata; class Mammalia; order Primates; family Cercopithecidae; genus Rhinopithecus; species Rhinopithecus bieti. The sequence continues at coordinate 938,007 of NW_016820640.1, read as the reverse complement.
TTAGAAATGTGATTTAACATATAATAAAGTATTCAATATGCTGAAGATTACCTTTAAGACTTTCAGGGTAATGAAAAATTACACCTACCCAAAAGGCAGGCGATCTGCATTCTTGTCCACCACTGGTTATTAACTCACTATAGGATGTGAAGGAACGGGATCTAGACGGGCACACAACCTCTCTAGATCTCCCATAGAATAAAGATTTCATGTTGTTTCCAGCTGGGTGGAATATGCAAGGAATTTTTAAAATCCTGATATACATCTGCCAATACTACTACTTCTGAAATGTAAAATCCCAAATTTTCTCCCTTAGAAAATGTCATTAATTTCTGAGTAAACACCATTTTAAAAAAAACTCTCCTTTTTAAGATATGAACCAAGCAATCCAGAAATAACTAGAGTCTACTAACTTATATCCTTGATTAGTAGAGGAAAGTTAAATTTATAGGGAAAAATTTGTGAGTGAACATTGCTTGAGTTTATGAATATATCATTTAAAAGTAAGCAACCAGTTAAACATATCATTGTTTTAAAATTGGACTAAAATTAAACATCTCCCATACTCCTGTCTCTACTGTGATATTAAGGTATTCTTCATAAGTAAATTCACATGACTGAGTTTTCAGTTTATAAACATTTTAATGATTTTAATTCACATGTATTCCAGAATCCTGTGGTTCTGTGATGTACATATAGTTATTCAAACATACCATGTTTCTAAAGCATCTGTAACATATGACAATTTACATGTATTATATGTGTACAATTTACATATGTTAATATAAGTGAAGATTTATTATATTTGTAAGAGTAAAAACGTCCAAGAATTTTTATTATTTATGATAGAATGTCAACTGAACCAATAGCAGTAGAAACTGTCACACAAATACTTGTTCAGAAAAAAACCAACCAAACAAAAGTGTTTTCCCATAACAATTCAGCTAAAAGAAAAAAACAGGGGTGATGGGGGGTAAATCTTATTAGAAAACAACTTGTTTCAGGTGTTTTCCAAAGATGATATCTTGAAATACGCCCAGCTAACATGTAAATTTCACAAGTTAGTTTCTTACTTGAACTTATTATTATCAAAGTTTGATCTGATATTTTTTACCCAGTTTCTTTTCTCATAATCCCTCTAGACTGTAAATTACAAAATAAATATTTAGTATGTGATCCATACAACATATGCTATGAAAACTCTATAGAAAAATGCTCTCTGTGTCACTATAAGCTTGCTAAACTAAAAATGGGTGCCAGGCTTTATTCTTTTACAAGAACTAAAAATAGGTTTCTCATCTAGATTTGAGTTAGTAGACTGAAGGAGAAAGTTCTAAGATTGGTGAATATTCCACGTCTATGTATGAACATATTTTACTTTTATTACTTAGTACGTTGATATTAGCTTGACTCTTTTAAAGAGTAGAAAAACATGGCATTTTATTAATGTTGCAAGTTTTTGTTAATCATATTATACATAAAATATTGTGATAATGGTTTCAATTTCTTAGAGCTAGGTGTTAAGAGAGTCACAACATACATTTTAAAAGTATGTATTTAAATATAATTGCCATTAAACTAGCTCTAAAATTATGTTTGATTATTATTTAGTAAGGGCTTTTTAATCCTAATAACGATTTTGTAATTATTAAGGCAGCGTTTATTTATATTAGTTATTATTTATATGCCTATTTTATTTGTAATAGTACGTAAGTCTCCTTGGGAAATCATAGAATTGTAGATATTTAAAAGTAGTTTGGAATTTCGCAAGGTGGAAAGTAATGAAAATGCATATTCAGAGAAGGGTGAGAAGTTTAGTCTTTTTGGATAAAGTAGAACATGATGAGAATATTGGAAGGTGGGACTGGAGAGAACATGGAGTGAAACGGAAGGGGCTCATAGACAAGATCAGATTCTTAACATGCATTCTAGAATCTTCCACAATCAAGCAATACTTCCAAATTAAGATTCAATAGGAACTGATTTGTCCTTTTTTATTTAAAGAAAAATATGTAATATATAAACAAGTTCTTCTCCAGTTCTGAAGAAGGAGAATTGGACCTCATGTAAAATTCTCATGGATTGTTTAAGTTCATCATTGTATATAAACAGACATAAAGATTTTTCAAAGTCTACTCTGACCTTGATAATTTTAAAATTTGATGGGTTTTCTTTGCCAACCAAACTCTGGCAAGTCCAGCCTCCCCCCCCGCCCCGCTCTTTTTTCTTTTTTTCGAGATGGAGTCTAGCCCCGTCTCCAGGCTGGAGTGCAGTGTCGCAATCTCAGCTCACTGCAAGCTCTACCTCCCGGGTTCTGCCTCAGCCTCCAGAGTAGCTGGGATTACAGGCACCTGCCACCACGCCCAGCTAATTTTTGTATTTTTAGGAGAGACGGAGTTTCACCATGTTGGCCAGGATGGTCTTGATCTACTGACCTGGTTATCCGCCCACCTCAGTCTCCCAAAGTGCCAGGATTACAGGCGTGAGCCACCGTACCCGGCCAGTCCAGCCCCTGCCTTTTTTTTTTTTTTTTTTTTTTTTTTAATTTTTTTTAAATCGAGTTGGATCTTTGTTTTGGTTTTTGTTTTGTTTTGTTTTTTGAGACGGAGTATCTCTCTGTCACCCAGACTGGAGTGCAGTGGCTAGAACTTGGCTCACTGCGATCTCTGCCTACCGGGTTCAAGTGACTCTCCTGCCTCAGCCTCCGAGTAGCTGGGATTACATGTGCCTGCCACCACGGCCCAGCTAATTTTTGTATTTTCAGTAGAGGAAGGGTTTCACCATGTTGGCCAGGCTTGTTTCAAAGTCCTGACCTCAGGTGATCTTACTGCCTTGGTCTCCCAAAGTGCTGTGATTATAGGCATGAGCCACTGCGCCCAGCCTATCAAGTTGGATCTTGGTGATATTCATTCAATATGAAGTACCAAGTGAAAATAATCAGGATATTTAAAAATCCTAAGATTATAGTTAAGCATTTTGAGTATTTGGTTGGGTTATTGATTACAGAGTCCTTGTCAGTAGGTAGATATCACCAGCCATTTTAGAATGTTTTACAATAGGGTTTAAGCCAAAGTCTGTCAAAAGGGAACACGCCATTAATTTGTGTGTAAATTTTTTGGGAGAAAATTATGTGCATGTGTGTCTGTGTATGTGAGAGACACACACACAGAGACAGAGAGACAGAGAGAGAGACACACACATAAACACAGAATTTTATAGTTTAAATCTCTCAAGTCATAGACTTGAAACTCTAAGAGGGCACAGAGATTCCTGTAAAAATGGTTCACAGAGGAGCGAGCTTTTCTTGTCTTTGGAGGCCTAATTAATATTATGTGGCAATGGGTGAAGCTATTAAAAATTTTTATTTTAATTACTAACATTAGAAACTCTTTCAACATCAGCTGACACTCATGTTCAGGCCAAGTTTTCACCTATCCTTTCCCCCAATCTTACCATCCTCATAGTCAATCAGTTTTAAAGAACTACAATTTCTTCCTTTCTAAAGAGAGAATTATAAGACATTATATTTGAAAACTCTTGAGTTTATTTTCTTTCTGCAGGATCCATAAGTCTTCCAAATCGACCATGTAAATCAATTCATTTATCTCTCCCTCTCTTGAACTAGTAAAAATTTCCCAAAATGTTACAGGTACTGTTTTAAGCAAGCCAGGACAGAACTTGTAAATTACCTAATATGCTTTGTTCATGAACTAGCCCAGATGGAAAGATTATATCCATATAATTGTACCCATTAGCTTTCTATCTGTGCAATAAATTAAAATGAAGTGGGGAGGGGGGAGTGATTCTGTGTCAAGTATGACAATACTTTTAGCCTTTCAGAACCAACTTTATGTATGTGAAAATTCAATATGTAAACATTTAAAAAATCATATTCAAATGGGCACTTCAAATGGCACATCTGTGCCAAGAAGGGTTACACAAGGTTATTTCTAGAGCTTTCAGTCACTTGAATTTAATTTGACATATATGTTATAAATATTCACTGTGTACAAGTTACTAAGTTGTTAAAAGAATTACAAAAATGAAGGGAGAAATAGCTTCTGTCTTCAAAAAGTTTAATATGTGGTAGAGAGTCAGATATAGAAATTATGATCTACGGAAAGTGTGAAGCATTCTGTCAAATACAAAGTGCTATAAAAACACAGGAGAAAAAGACGGTAAATACTGAGTGCTTTATAGAAATATTCCAGCAGGAAGCTCCACTTGAGTTAAACCTTGAAGGAAAAGGACGGTTCAACAGGAAAATCTAGAAGAGGGAGAAAAGACGTAGTCTGTGGGCTGAGCAGGAGGAAAGGCTCAGGGTGGGAATTCACACAGTTTGGGGGAAATGACTAGTAACTCCAAAAATGCTGGCTTATACAAGGAATGTGACTAGGAAAAATGGCCCGGCAGTTGGATTGGGGATTTGGTTATACAGGGTGTTTGGTGTACTAAGAAGTAATAATTTGGGCATAAATGACCAACTAAAATCTTTTTTGAGTAAAAGTTTTAGATTGGCATAAGACACACAACAACAGTGCTAACAATTACTATGTACTTAATACCAAATCCATACCTAGCTCATTGCTAGTACATATAAGGCCATTTTATCATCCATTGGGTAAACAGTATAATTATCAGCAATTTATTGACAAGAAATCTGAGCTTCAAAGAAGTAATGTACCCAATGTGGTACCACTAGTAAGTGGCCAGAATTTGATCGTGGCCTATTTGATTCCATTCATTCCTTTCTTAAGTGTTTAGTCAGATTACCTCTCAAAATTAAATTGCTTTATCTGCAAGTACAGTGTTGAATCTCAGTACACAATAGGATAAGTAGTCTATGTCAGGTCAGGGAGCATTCTGCAAAGAAACTATGAGTGCACAGAGATTCCAGGAGCTTCTTTATATTTGGAACATTTTGGAAGTGACAGAAGACTCAAATATAGTTTATCCTGGCCGGGCACGGTGGCTCAAGCCTGTAATCCCAGCACTTAGGGAGGCCGAGACGGGCGGATCACGAGGTCAGGGGATTGAGACCATCCTGGCTAACACGGTGAAACCTCGTCTCCACTAAAAAAATACAAAAACACTAGTTGGGCGCGGTGGCGGGCGCCTGTAGCCCCAGCTACTCGGGAGGCTGAGGCAGGAGAATGGCGGGAACCCAGGAGGCGGAGCTTGCAGTGAGCCCAGATTGCGCCACTGCACTCCAGCCTGGGCGACAGAGCCAGACTGTCTCAAAAAAAAAAAAAAAAAAGAAAAGAAAAGAAAAGAAAATATAGTTTATTCTGATCCCAAAGCTCATGTTCTTTCTTTTATCACACGGTACTATTGCTCTAATCAATATTTTAAGTAGTTGTAAAAAATTTCATCCCAGGAATGTATCTGCTTAACAAATTCCCAAATGTTAAGAACCTCTAGGGCTTCAAATTTGGGATCATGGCCGGCGCAGTGGCTGACGCCTCTTCCCAGCACTTTGGGAGGCGGAGGCGGGTGGATCATGAGGTCAGGAGATCAATACCATCCTCGCTAATATGGGGAAACCCGTCTCTACAAAAAATACAAAAAAATTAGCCGGACATGGTGGCACGCGCCTGTAATCCCAGCTACTTGGGAGGCTGAGGCAGGAGAATTGCTTTAACAGTTCTGAGAATTGGGAGGCAGAGGCTGCAGTGAGCCAAGATCGTGCCACTGCACTGCAGCCTGGGCAACAGAGTGAGACTCCGTCCCCCACACACCCCTCCAAAAAAAAATTGGGGATCAAATGGATAGGGTTAAAACGAATACTTTTTCCCATGTGTCTTTTCCTCCATTTGAATTCTCTCCTTTGTATAACATTGTAGAAGTAAGAAGGTTATCATGATTTAAAGCAGCTAAATAACTTTGGCATAACTGAATAATTGATATCCTAGAGATATTTTCCATTTTTATTTGAATTCTATAATGTATCAAGCATAAAACCATAATATCTAATATGAATCCACTAAAGCCTTTGCTTGTCAGTTTCATTCATTCATTTTTCCATTGGCTCATTACTTAACTATTTTGTTGTCCATTGACTTCTTATCTGACTACATATTAAATGACTGAAGATTCAGCTAAAGATTAGACTTTTCATTATCTTGTAAGCCTGTGAGAGTAGTCACTGAATACCTTAATGTTCAAGAAAACTTAAGTCATTAAGTTCAGGAACTTAAATATTCTATCCCATGTGGAAGTCTCAAGTTTCATGGTAAAGTAGACCATTTAATGATACATCATGATGTCATTTCCAGAGGAATAAGGTCAGTTCTTGGAACAAAATTTATAACAAAACTTCCATGAGTGTTTTAGTTTTACCAGAATCCAGTCTATCAGTTTGGAGGCTTCTTTTTGCATTCCTGTTTCATTCATATTTCTAACTACTGTTTAAAACTTTTGAAAATAATCACTTAGATTACAGAAAAGTAAGCAAAATGTGTCACAGAAAAAAGTATTTTCAGGGGTCTAAATTAAATTTGAAAGTACATCGCACTTCTAATTTGAGAATTAAATATGTAAAAGAGAGACAGATGAAAGAAAACAAAACTTAGAAACTGAGTTCTAATTTTGTCTCTGCCATGTTCATTGTGCAACTGCAGACAGCATACTTAACACCTCAAGGCTTCGGTTTCTTCCTTTGAAAACGCATTACACTACCACAGTGGAATGGAACGTCCATTTGGCAACTTTAAAACCATTGAAAACAAAAAGTGCCATATAAACGTAAAATAACATTTCCTTGTAACAGACTGATTTGGGGTTATTTTACCTGCTACTTTTAAAGTAAATTTTGTTAAATGGAGAAAAAAAAAAATTCCAATTCATGACTGTTTCTTAAACTTGGCTTCATGTGTCTGGAATGCAATGACAGAGTTGTTGATTTTGAAGATGTGAAATGCAGCAAAACAAGAGGATAAAGTCTGAACTCCTATTGATTAAGGTACATAAGGTGTAGTGGGGTAAAAATAAATAGAGACAACTAGTTAAGTTTTCAGGATCTGAAGGTACTGTTATTTTGAGTTGAAGAAGCAGATGAATACAGTTTCCAAACTATAACAATGCCATCTCAAGTTACATATCCCTTCCAAAAGAGTTCTAGATTTAAAGAAAACAATGACAAATATGAAAGGCATTTTAGACTCCTTTGAAAAAGCAACTTTTGTGATTATATTAAAAAAAAAAAAACTGGTTGCACATAGACCCTAAAAAAAAAAAGTCCACTGATGGGAAGGAGGAGGAGGCAAGTGAACAAGTCAGAAAAATCTAATATTTACAGGTCCTTTTACGGTTTTCTTCCATGCACCACGATGATTTTGTCCTGAGTAGCAGCAGTCGAGGACTTCTTCACTAGAGCAGGAGCAGATACACCGGATGCATTCTCAAAAACCCCAACCAGTTTTAAAGGAATCTGACTTGTGAAAGCAGTAATTTATCCAAACCTCAGGCATCCAACTTCTACAACTGTAAAGTGAAAGTATACGCCCATATACCTTGGAAAAAAATTTTTCGTTTTTAATCTTTGTGGGTACACAGTAGGTGTAATATTTATGGATTACGGGAAATATTTTGACATAGGCATGCACTGTGAAATCACATCAGGGTAAACAGGGTATCCATCAGGTCAAGCATTTCTCCTTTGTATTTTTTTTGAATAATATTTATATCGTCTTTCCCCCTTTATATTTAGAAAATATTCAATAAATAGTAAGAAAATAGCTGGTATAGCTCTATTTCTGACTACCCTGCATCCCCTGTTCAAGCAGCTTTGAGGGTATTTAAAAAGATTTTTATCAATATTCTAGATAATGTTCTAAAGTAGACCTCTATTAACTCAAAGAAAATTTCAAATATATATGCCACATTGTTTAGAAGTGAAAATATTTTAGTAAAGCTTATTTCTTGAAGAGAAGGAAAACATGTTGGTATTGCATGAATTAGAAGCATACATTACAACAACAAAGGGACAGCAGCAATAGAACAAAGTTGAGCTTGTTTAATAAAAACTGCTTACTCATTCATTCATTCTTTACAGTCAAAACCCTTTTCACAAAAAGGCTATCATGAACAAATCACGGAGGTGGAATTTCCAAACAAAGAGGTAGTATTTGACCTTCCTAATTTTAGGATAGCTACCTAAACTGCATCTATAATTCATTAGGATCCAGGTAATTTAGAGTTTTACATACTTCAAGTATGTCAGAAATTTTGTGTTCCTTTATTCGGAATAGTTTGCCTTGAAAAACACTGAGTTAAGAATTTAAAGAAACCCTAAAATTTTCCTAGAGATTTTGTACAAAATGTGCTAGAAACTGTTTTTAAAAATATGAAGACAAGAAAGAAAAGTCACAGTCTATTCTTGAGGAGAAATAACAATGGAACATAATAATAATTTTAAAAGACGAAATTCCTAAGGGCTTCAGAACTTAACAACATATGAGGTTCAAGCATATTTCTATGACCTTCCTCACTCTCCTGTTTCATAGTTTATATCCACTTCCATTTAGGATTACCAGACAACCTCCGTATCATCTACTACTCGTCCACTGAGCAGATGTGTTGAGATAATGTGAAAACCATGCCTTCATTCCTAATCACTTAACACAGCCTTGGGATAACAGAAACCCTACTCCAATTGGCCAGTGAATGTACCTCTATTTCTACATTCAGGATGCTTTGTTGCTGCCATTCCTATCATTTCCACTGGCTTTTAATCACACTTTTAAATAGTTAATTCATCAGACGCAGTAATTTTGTGACTGTCCCTTTTTCCTTTGAGACTTCAGTGATTATGTCAGAAAACATCTTACTCATTGTACTCAGTTGTCTTCATTTGAAGTTTAGATGGGGGTAGTTTAGCTGGTATTTTGTTTACATATGCTGATTCTATTTAATACAGTAATTTTTTAAAATGTGCTACACCTTGTTTTCAAGCAATAATATCCCTCTACTTCTTTCTTCTTATGTGTACAAAATTCATTGTGTATTTTCTGATTGTGACTAGAACCAAGAAAACCTTTAAGTCCTGCCCAAGAGGAACAATGAAAGGGCTCTAAGGAAATATAATTTAAATAAGAAAGAACTAGCTAGATTGGGTTCCATGTATGTAATAATAAGTTGGAGCTTTAGGTCACACTAACCATGTTTCCAATATTGAAAGAAAATTCATATACCTTGAGACCTGGTTATTAGAGAACATGGCTTAGTTCCAGGTTAAGAGTGTTGCAGAACAAGAAAACCACTGCCTATTAGCCTTATCTGAAATTAACAGTAATTTAAATTTTGAAAAATTATTAGGAGATGATTTACTAGTTTTAAAATTGTTATTGAAGGATGGATCTAATTTATGTATGATTTAAATAATGTGCACATCTATGGAAAGCTAACATAACAGGCTAATATTATAAGGCTCTCTCCTCCCTGGTGAAAATAATAAATGGAAAAGAAAATGCTGGAAATGATTAAAGACGCATGCATCGAGAGGAAGGACAGCTGCCCATAGTTCTAGCTATGGGCAGAACTCTAGCATTGCTCTAGCTATGTTGGTATGAACTGCTGACTCAATCCCTTGATGTAGACTCACTAATCAGTTTACCTGCCAAACACATCCTTGTTCTTCCTGCCTGAGACTGGACTCACCTCTGCTACTAGGAGGTAAAAGGTGGCTCAGAGGCAGGTGGAATAATGACTAGTTGCAATAAATACTGTAAGTAGAATTGAACAAAGCCTGAAATCTGAGCTTCAAAAAACTATTTGAATATCAGCATTCTAAGTAATCCAGTGAAACTGAATTTAACATAAGCAAAGATAATTACAGTTATAGACATTTGAAAAGAAAAACTCATGGAATAAAATCATTAATGAAGTATGAAGAAAATATACCCTTCTACTAATGCATAATAACCTGGCATTTTGGGCCTGCACACTGGCAAAGAGATGTGAATTTTGGCTGCTCCAAAATATATGAGTATCCCTGAGAAGAAGGGCCCAAAACAACTTAAGCCACTTCCAAGATAGGCATTTCCTCTTTTTCAAAATGTGTATTAATGTATAACAAATGCAAGAAACAGGAATATTATAATTATTAGCGAATTAATTTTTTAAGACTTTCATATTCTAGTTATACAGATATGGTGATTCATAGCTATTCACAATTAAAAGTTTTACTTAAATAAGTAGATGCAATTAAAAGGAATATGCACTATTTCAAAAAAAAAGCAAGATTAATGCAGACAAAACAATTAAATAAACAACATGAGAGTAAGTCTTTCAAAAGAGACAGATAACAAAGACTGTTTCATTTTGAAAACTTGTCATTTCCCTGCAAATAGATAATGAATGTCAAAATGCCTATTCAAACCCTCACAATAAAATGAAATAACTTTTTTTTCCCACAAAATCCACAACTCTAAATATCTTGAGTGGAAAATATTTCACATATAGGTATATTCATTATGGAATTCAAAGTAATTATTATATTCAAATACAAATAGTTCAATACTAATGGTAGTGTTCAAATACAAATAGTTTATTGTGCCAGTTTATTCTTGTGGCCCTCACTAACTCTTCTATGTATATAAGCACAACTAATTCATCATAAGAAGACCTTTCTTGTTGCTTTCTTGTATTAGTTTAGTTTTAGTTCAGCTTATTAGACAGACTCAAGGAGAAAATGCACCTGTAAACAGTTCTTCATCCCAAGCTCCAGCAGAAGGAGAATATATACAGGCAACAGTTTTTGAGGCATTAAAAGTAGCAGCCCCAGGAGGGATAAACACAGACTAGGAAAGTTCACACTACATATTGTGAAGCGTTAATTGAAGAATGTTTATTTGGCACAAGAGACCCCCTTTTTTGTACATTCCATAAGATGGTGGTGTCATGTGTATATGGCTATGACACCTTGCAGCAATGCATTCTTCAAAACAATTTCTAGATGATTTTTAATTAGTTTTCTTCCATTACTATGCGGTATTCCTACACTCAATTCAATCTATGTTTTGGAACAATAGGTGCTGACAATGTATTTTCAAGTAGATTAGATCTCTTTCTACAATACTGAAAAACAGACCTCATATCTAAACTCAGTTCCCTGCAAAAGATTGCTATGCATGCACACGTGCACATATGTCAACTGCCCAAGGGAAGAAGTGGTAAAATTGGATATTTTCTTATGTGTAATACTTACTTTTCTCGGTTTTCAGGAAATACAAAGCCCGAAGCCTTTCTCTTATCCAACTGAACAAGAAAATTAGCAAAGAAATTAATCTAAGTCAACTACAGAGGCAAGAGAACCACATAAACATATAAGGAAGATTTTTTTTCCCCCGAGGAAAAACATTAGTGTCCACTGTTGAAAACATTACAATTAATCATTTTAAGTAAGAGCTCCTAGTATTGATGCACAAGGTTGGCGATTTTAACAGCCAGTGAGTAAATGAGAACATCAAAAATGTTAAGGTTTGAGTAGTCTCAGAGTAAATCCCTTAGAACATTGAAGACTGGGAAAATCTGAAAAAACATGGGAGTCTTGTATTAGTCTTAATAGTTCAAAGTAAAACTTGATTTTTTTAGTACACATTAAACTTGATTTAAGCATTATGGAATGAAAGTTGCTAGATTCCCACACACAAAAAAATTTTCCTGTAATTGACTATTTTATATACAATCCATAATTTTCCACTTCTTAAATATTAACGTTAGGTTTCACAACAGTAGTCAATCATTAGAGGAAGTAACTGGATATCATGAACGCCTTTCAAATTTAAAAGATCTAGATTCTCTTTCTAAAGCTTTCCTTGAGAAAAAGAAAAATAACAAACCTGCTTTCAGGCAAGTGACAAAAGAATATTGTAAAGTTATAAACGCACAGTATGAAATATGGACAGAAACCTCAGAACCATCTAAAAGGAAACCCTAAAAATCTCCTCATCTATATTCTATAAAGGAAATTTAAGAATCTAAAGCAATGATTAAATAGGATCTATAATCAAATTAAAATTGGATCTACAATCAAATTAAAAACAATCCATTCTATTTGATGAAAAGTGTTAAGATTTTTAAAAATATACATTTTATGAATCTAGGCTACAAAATATTTGGCCATAGATATCACAGGCTGACAATGCAGGTGGCAATTCACTACTCAAGTAACTCTTTCCTACTTCTATTTAATATTTTATGCACTGTTCCACAGGCACAGTTTTAGGTTCAGGTTGAAATAGTTATTATTTAGAATTTTATATTCACTTTTTAACTTTCAATCTTGAATATATACAATAACTCTTTTGATGTTTAAATTATAATACTTTAGAACAGTTAAAACATTTTTCACATATATTTTTTCACACTTGTTCCCCAAATTATTTTTTTAAAGGCCATCACATTCCACACATACCCCACAAGAGGAACTTGAGGGTAGAAAGTCAATTAAAAATGGGTAAAGGATATGGTAAATTTGAGTGGTAAGGAGTAGGCACCATCTTGAGTGGTATAGAGGGGGCATATCAGACTAACAAGCCACATTGGTTTTAAATCAAAATCTTACTCAGAATGCTGCAGATACACTCCCTCCTAACTCTTGATGTCCCTCCACTAACCCACAGACATAGATAAATTCTCTTTGGAGATCTCGTTTTGTAATGTATTCTATCTTCTATAGATTATTAGTAAAGGCAAGACACTTAAGTTAATTTATTCTTCCTGAGAATAATAAAACTCACAAATGCCTAGAATAAGTAGCTTTAGTATTAGGAAAACACCATCCAAGTGACATCCAGGAACTGACAATTTTTAATTGGCAGAATGGCATAAATAAATATACACACTTTGGGGAAAGCATGTTTCTAGATATTTTCACTTGATTTTTTTTTTTCTTTATAGAGACAGGGATCTTGCTATGTTGCACAGCCTGGGCCCCATGCATGTGCACTTGGGAGGCACTTTCGCCCACTGGGGGGACCTCTGTTGCACTGTTTTTTTTCCTCCCACACCACACAGATGCCTCGACTTCCCCTTTCAAGCCTTCCTGCTGCTTTGGGCTGGCCCCCGTGGGCCTGAACCAGGGACGCCCAGCATCCCCGAGCCCCGCACAGGCGCGGTTGGGAAGCACTTTCGCCCGTGGAGGGGATCTCTGCCTGATCTCAAATTTCTGGCCTCAAGGGATCCTCCTGCCTTGACCTCCCAAAGTGCCAGGATTGATTACAGGCATGAGACAGCATGCCCTGCCTATTCGTAGCTTTTGATCCCGTAAAACTAACTTGTTTTACTAACCCTATCTCATATGAAGAATGGACTAGAATTTCATGCTTTAAGAATCAGAGTCAATTAAGTATAAAATTCACTTTTAATAGAAAATGACATTATAGGCAATGACAAAAACCATTTATCCAAAAATATTTTATTTAAATATTTACATAAAGACAAGTTTTATAAGCAAGACGGAAATATATCCAGGGTTTGTTCTGTGGCAAACACATACTTCCATACCTTCTATGTCTATAATTTAGAAGAGATGGATTGTTAAAAACAAGATTATGACCTCAAGTTAATATGCGATCAAAATGAAAAGTAAATGTTACATTTGATTCCTCTTAGAATATGAAGCTGAAAGATAAAGATTTTTCTCAAACAATATTGAAGCAGTATGCCTATCTGATGAAACTGTGATCAAATATGCCTTGCAACAGGTGTTAATACATAAGGACAATGTAAGAAAAAAAAAGCCCAGAAGATTTATAATGAAATCACAGTAAATAGATAATTAGACTTCACTACAATTAACTTGATTTATTACAGTAGAAATTTTAGTTATGTGAGGCTCATTTTTTAAGCAAAACACAGCTGATATTGATAAAATGTAAAAGAATTGGGAGCAAGTCACACATATATGAAGTTCTGGAGAGATATTCACAGATATCTATATAGTACAATTAGTGACATAGTACAATTAGTCCACTTTGCTGAATTACTGCTCCTGGTTATCAAGGGTGGGATGAGTTTTCTGACTGGCTTGATTTGGACGCAGCAAGCAGATGGTTGATGAACACTGCTAAGGACAGGGCTTTCTGTTTATGAACTCTATTCACCCTACTAAACCACAGGTTGGGTAGTCTAATCTAGAGTTAAATACTTTCTTCTCCATTCTTGAGCTGAGACGATATATGCACAATAAATTGGAACTGAGAATTTAAGCAAAGAATTCTAAATAGTGACCAGAAGAAAAAAAAGTATCTAGCAAATTCTGGAATTTTTCTACCTGGGCTACTTCACCCATTCCTGCTGCCCCGTCCACTTCCTTTATCAGAACTTTTGGGTTCACACATTTCCCCTTTTTGCAATGGGTTTGTAACATTTTATTTGGTTTGTTTGTTTGTTTGTTTGCTTGTTTTTTGAGATGGAGTTTTGCTCTTGTTGCCCAAGCAGGAGTACAGTGGTATGATCTCTGCTCACTACAACCTCCAGCTCCCAGGTTCATGCGATTCTCCTGCCTCAGCCTCCTGAGTAGCTAGGATTACAGGTATGCACCACCACGCCCAGTTAATTTTGTATTTTTAGGAGAGACAAGGTTTCGCCATGTTGGTCAAGCTGGTCTCAAACTCTTGGCCTCTGGTGATCCACCGCCTCGGCCTCCCAAGTGCTGGGATTACAGGTGCCAGCCATCGCGCCGGGCCACGACTTTCTTTATCTTGATTACAAGAGAAGGGGGCACCAGTGTGAAGCAATGTGACAAATCCAGAAAGGCATCTCTTTTGTTTTCCTACTGATTTTTGTGAAATGTGGCTAGAGGTGGAAGGCCACTGGCCTGAGCAGCCTGCAGCGGGGGAGGTGCGCTTGGAATGTGTTGAATGTGCATTCCTTAGATGCTTGAAAGGGGTGAATGTCCCCTTATTGGCTTCTACCCATCTTCACTGGTTTGGCTGCTTTAGAAGGGGACAGGTACTACTTTTAAACACCCAGTGTGCCTCCTAGCTTTTAATCACTGATGACTTGTGGCTCGTAGGTTTTTTGGAATTAGGCTTTTAAAGCAGAGTTTTCTTTTATACTTATTTGGTTTATGTCTATTCAATTTTTGGTTTGTTTACTTATTTTTAAAGAATGAAGTCTTAGGCCGGGCATGTTGGTTCATGCCTATAATCCCAGCACTTTGAGAGGCTGAGGTGGGCGGATCACTTGAGGTCGGGAGTTAGAGACTAGTCTGGCCAGCATGGCCAAACCCCGTCTCTATTGAAAACACAAAAATTAGCTGGACATGGTGGCATTTGTCTGTAATCCCAGCTTCTCAGGAGGCTGAGGCAGGAGAGTCGCATGAACCTGGGAGCTGGAGGTTACAGTGAGCCGAGATCATGCCACTGCACTCCAGTCCAGGTGACAGAGACTCCATCTCAAAAAAACTAAAACAAAAAAAATGAAGTCTTCAATTGGGATTCTTCTTTTTGTGGTTTAAGTCTTTCAACCATGTGTGAGATAAGCCATCGTGCTTAACACTGGAGAGACATAGATTGATAAAGCAAGATCCCCTCCCTCGAATTTCCTGGTAGGTTCATGACTTGTTTTTTATGAGCTTGTCATTGCTCTCAGTTTGAATGGCTTGGGGATTATTAAGAAATGCAAATAAAATTATGTTGTTTATTGACATTTACTTTTTTTAAAATCCATTTGATAAAATATTTTGAATTGCCATTATTAAATGCCATAATCTGTCATGGCTCTTTTCTTTTGTTTGAAGAATAATTTAAAACTATGAGAAGTAAAATAAATCTATTCATCCAGCAACCAGTTATTCTTTAAAAGATTTTTAAAAACAGCAGATGAACTTCTGATCAAAACTCAGGCACACAGCTGCTTTCTCTAAGAGTGCTGCTAGTTCCTGATTCACCCTAAGCCATCTTCATGCCATATTGTACTCCTACCCCAGTTCTTCGCTCATCTATTCTGGTAATGTGCTTATGATCATTCTCTTCTGAGAATCTTCTTTGGATTCCAAGTTATATAAATGACAATACTAATTTTTCTAAGCAATACACTTAAAACTATTGTGGATTAGGCTTTATATAGACTTCTGTTTGATATTCAAATTAATGTACAATATGAACAATCATGAAAACTAATTAGTTTAGAAATAATATTGCAATATTTAAACTTTCATTAATTTGAACAGGCCTTTGCCTACCTTCTTCTAAATGACGGTAGTTATATACTAAACAGTCAGCCATAAAAGAGTATTAAAAGAATATTAAAATAAAATGGAGTGATTTAATATGCACAGACATTGATTCCTTCTTTAGAAATTCTACAGCACAGAGTACATGGTTCTGTCAAAGCCCTTATCATATTGAATTATAATTACTGTTTACAGTCTATCTCTGACTAGGCAGGGAGCTTCAGGAAATTTTAACCTATTTATCTTTGGATTCTCAGCTTTGACATAATGTCTGACACATAGAGGATGCTCAGCATAAATCTGTTGAATGAAAGAATAAGCGAGGAAAGAGAATGGGCTTCATTTCCTCACTCTGTCATTTATGGTGTGTGACCTCTTAGCCTGCCTGAGTCTCAGTTTCCTTGTCCATCATCTGAGTGAAATAAAGTGTAGTAAAGAGCTTCAAAAGACAGCCTGTGACTCTAAGCTATAGGGACTTGCACAAGGGCTAGTTAACTTGAGTATCCCTTCATTCAATCAGAGTTGATTACTTACTATGGGTGAAACACAGCTAGACCAATGGACACCCATTTCCTATTCTTGGGAAGTTGACTCTCCAGCGAAATAAACAGGCCATCGCATTCAATGTGCTGATTATATTGTGACAAAGGCTGACAAAGTACAGACTCTAAGGGGCACACTGGACCATCCTTCCCATGGACACCAGCAGTCTGGGGAGGATTCTTGGAGAACCTGACATCTAAGACCCAGTCTTCTTTGGGTCAGATAAATATTTCAGGCAATAGGACAGGCAGCACAAGGTTCTGGAGGGAGGGGTAAGAGCCTGATACAATGTATGTAAGGGTAGCTTCTTAAATTCCTCATGTCATAGCCTTGTTCCAGAGATCACGAAGTAATACTTTGTAATCTACGGTTCATCTGTTTCTAAATTGTACAGAAAAATATCTAAGTTAATTTATTTTTTCCTTCCATCATTTAGGAAGTTTTCTTCCTGGAACCACACTTCTAAAAATTACCGAACTTACCCTTATTTATCAGTGTTATCATTTAGCACATGTTCTGTCAACAGAAATAGCAGAACTCAATCTTTGTGATGCAAAAAAAAACCAACTTAATAATGTTCCTGAATATATTGCCAATTACTAAATTAGTTTTTAAAAATCTGAAAGTATTTTACCATTGATTGGCTTCACCGCTCATTAATTACTGGCATTATATGGCTTTCTGAAGGTGAAAAGAATACTCTCCTTAGAAATATTTATATTGACAGAATTAGCTTTTTAATAAATATTTGTCACATTATATTGCTTTTTGCGGTTCATCGTCACATACTGGGCATCTCATTAGCATTTATATTTTGTATATTTTATCTAAACACCACAATGGCATGAAGTGTATTTTCTGCTGACAAACAAAGATACTGAACTATGTATTGAGGTCAGTTATCTTAAACCCTTGACTTCTTTTAAAAAAGCAGTGAAAAGAACACGGGCAAACCAGAAAATCTAAATTTGATTCTTGGCATAGCTGCAAGCTAACTCTGTGGCTGCAGGCAGGTCACTTAACGTCTATTTTATTCAATAGTTATTTTCATTATCCTATTCATTTACACTTTAAACAATGTGGAAACAGTATTTGAAGGCGCTTTGAGTGGAGATTAGTTAAAAAATAAATACTCGAAGTTTATTTAACTATGGGTAAATCCTAGATCTTAAATTTTTTTAAAAAAGATCCAAATCTCCTTGGATACTATTTATGCTTTCAGCACTATTTAAATTCTGTTTCACTGAATCATTGCTGACTTCATAATTATCTTCAGGTACCAATGTTTGAAATAGACTGTAGCGATATCAATAGAATAAATTTTTAAAATTGCTTTAATGGATCTAGATATGCAGTATATTGCATGAAAATACTATAGAAAGAAGTGGGATGTTATTATAAGATCCTTAGGTTTCTTTTAGAAATTTTGATTGCAAAATATGCTTAAAAGATTGATTTCATGAATTGATGGGAACAAATCAACTACAGAATAATTCTTATAATATTCATACCATAAATCAAACAGTTTACTTTGTTCAGTTTTACCATCAAGTACTATACCCACAATTTTCTATAAAAAGAGCCTCCCTTGGAAAAATCTGTTGCCTTCCTGGTTCCTGAAAATACAGAATTGCTAATTACCTCGGAGGATGAATGTGGCTTCAGATCATACATTTATTACACAAATCATTATTTTTCCATCTCCAAATTTCCTAACGATACAAAACAGCTTATTTTAATCAAATTGGTTTTCCTCATGCTCCTTAAGTGCAAGAGACGCCCATCTGAGTCTGAAGATAATGATGCCATGAAATGGAAATCTAAGTTTTAGGCCACAGTCAGGGCAATCTTCTACTAAAAATAAGTGGCCATTTAAATGCTACCACATCTTGTTTTGCAAATCTGTCTTCACACAGCAAATAATCATTTTTGGTGCAGAATTCAGTCATAAAATTATCCATTAGTGGTTAGTAATGGACCATAATTTTACATGTTTTTAGAAAGTGCATTTGGAAAATGAAACACTGAAAATGATGGCCATATAAGGAATATTAATATTCATATGATATAAACTTTAGCGACACATGTCCTTTTTTACTGACAACTACTGGCGTAGACTATTTTCCACTTCCTTGAGGAGAAGGGCCTATGATGCCTCATCCAATGGTAGAGATAAATCTTAAGAAATTCTACAACTTATGGAATATATTAATATTTTGCTTTGTAGTATGCTAGCTTTAGTGGAAAAATGAGAAGAATTAATAGCTGTGAGTTTTAAGATACATAAGATAAATCAGAAAGCAGTTTTGAAATGTTAAGTATATTACAGGCAAACAATATTAACCTGTGTCTAAATCAAATGTAAATGCTTACAGCAAATTTCCACCCTTCATTATTAACATATAACCCAAAAGAGATGAATTTCAAGCAAACGTCAAGAGAGAATTACACTTGTAATTGTACTTTCAACATAAGGTTATACACATTTCCAATGTGATGCCAGTAATGCCAGATGAACTGTGTTCAGTTTCCAACATGGTCAAAACCAATAAAGATGCTTTTGCTGAAAATCAAATTAACTGAAATCATTTAATTATAAATGAAGAAAGTAAACTCCACCCCATTTATTTCATGTTTGTAAAGAAATTTGTTTTTTAAAAAAATAAAGAAAAATATGTATGTGATCAACTCAGATGAGATGAAACTGTAACTTGATTTTCACAAAGTAATGAATAATAATGATGATTCGGAGCTAATGTTTAGGGAGCACTCCTATGAGTCAGGCTCTGTGCTATTACATTTGTAATTTCTTTTACCCTCTCCAAGAAACTTTGAGGTTGACGCTGCTTTGCAGATGAAGCATCTGAAGTACAGAGAAATTAAAGAACTTGTTTAATTCCATACATCCAACAAGTGATCCCAACCTGACAGTCTGACACTCGAGCACACTCAGTCTGTATTTGTTGATGTTTTCTCTCCCCAGAGCAGGAAAATGAGAGACTCATTGAAGGTTATTGCTAGGTTCAAGTGCTAATTACTAAACACAGACCCTGCAGCCCTAACCCATAATTTGAACTAGCCAGCTGTTTAAATTCAGGACAACTCCATGAGGGTAGGCTGGGGGGGACTTTAGCACAGGAATTCAATGGTCCTATAGCCTGAGGCTGCTCTAGGAACTTTGCTAGAATTTATGGGGAGAATGGTTAGATTTCTCTCACTGCTGTAAAATATCTCAGCCATATTATTTATTTATTTATTTTTGAGACAGAGTCGTGCTGTGTTGCCTAGGCTGCAGTGCAGTGGCATGATCTTGGGTCACTACAGCACCCGCTTCCTGGGCTCAAGTCATCCTCCCACCTCAGCCTCCAGAGTAGCTGGGACCACAGGTGTGTGCCACCACACCCAGATAATTTTTTGTATTTTTGGAAGAGACTTATTAATGGTAAGAACCTTAGAGATCATCTGGCCCATTCTCCAAATGACCAAACTGAGGCCCAGATTCCTTATTTATGTATTTATTTTATTTTTGAGACAGAGTTTTATTCTGTTGCCCAGGCTGGAGTACAATGGCACAATCCTGGCTCATTGCAACCTCTGCCTCCCAGAGGCAATTCAATTCAAGCAATTCTCCTGCCTCAGCCTCCCAAGTAGGTGGGACTATAGGCATGCACCATCACACCCAGCTAGCTTTTTATTTTTAGTAGAGACAGGATTTCACTATGTTGCCCATGCTGGTCTTGAACTCCCGACATCAAGCTATCCATAAGCCTTAGTCTCCCAAAGTACTGGGATTACAGGTGGGAGCCACCATATTCTTAGCTCAACCATAGTTCTAAGGCAGCCCCAACCCAGCGAAGGGAAGCAAAACTGCACGGCGTAAAAACAGTATGATGGCAGAGAGGGTATCTGAATTCAGACAAAGCCTTAGTTCCCTCATGCATAAAACACAAGTCCTATAAACTTTTCTGCTTCTCTCTGGGTTACTATAGAGTAGAAATAAGCAACAAGAATGACAGTGTCTGCAGACAGCCAAGGTTAACACAAAATTGGCACTACTATGAAATTAAAGTTGAAGCAATTAATTGTTAGACACAAGAAAGGAGCCCCGAATTTGATGCCAAGGATAGAAGATCCACATGTCTAGATCGTCTTAGCCAGGAAAAGTAAGTAAATAAATACATAAATAAGTTATTGCTTCAGCTTTACTTTTCCCTTGGTCTGTCTCTAGGGGTATGCATCATCAGAACTCCAAAAACAGGTAATCCCATTATACAACCAGGAGAGTTCCTGGATCTTACAAACATCAGTTTTATGTGGGCCACTCCGGGATATGCAAACACTTTCAAGAAAGATTTTTAATAAGTGAATCTGCAAAACAAGATGAGGTTTGAGTGAAAAGAAATGTAGTATAACACAAAAAGGGCCAGCCTACCATTAAGAAGTCTGGCCAGAAGTAGTTCCACAACATTCTCTTATTCCAGAAGTATTCATCACTGAGAGTTCACCCTATATCAATTATTGTTGATACTAAGCCAATCAGACAGACACAGTTTTCTACTTTTTGGAAATTCACAGACTGCTACAAAGGCAGACATTATACAAACAATTTCACAAAAATATGTTAGTTATCAATGAGTTTGAACTTCAGTTTTATTAATTATTAGATGAGGATATTGGAGTAAATGACTGACAAATTCCCTTCACTTCGATTGCGTATGACCTTTTTAAAGTGTAAATCTAGAGAAAAGTCGGAATAGGAAAAGATACAGTGTCAGTTAAGAAATAAGAGAGTGACATGCAACAATCATTATTAATTACATTTTAATGTGAATATAAAGGTTAGCAGATCTTAAAGAATATTATGCAATTTTGCCAGAAATAAAAGTAATTCAAAACTTTTAGACAGAAAACCAAAATAAGCAAAACTTTCATGTCCATCTTTATTGTATCACAATAGCTTACACTTATTGCCTTCCCTGTACCAAATGCTTCATAACATAATTTAAATTATGTTATATCATTTAATCCTATAGGAGCTCTATGCTGTGTTATTATCTTAGTCATAGGTAAAACAGGTGAGGTTTATACAGACAGAGATAGCTGTGTAGCTACAAAATGACACAGCTACATCTGAGCTCTGATTGTCTCATTCCAAAGCCTGCACTTACGGACTCTTGCCTTCCACTACACACCACTGCTCAGGTGCTACGTTGGTGCATGGAGCCCCACCGTGAGTGAAATATAAAGTAGTGGTGGATATGTAGGTACTGGGAAATGGTGGACTCAGGAGATGAAGGCATAGCCTGATAGTTTATGTTGGTGTATTGGAAGCAGATTATAAAGTTCCTTAACTCTCCTGCAGAGGAATTTAAACTTTATTAGTAGGCAAGATTACAAAATCTTTACAAAATACATACTACTCTTTGAATAGAGGAATAAAGAGAGAGAGGAAAGAGCTTAAGAAGGCTAAAGAAAGCCAGAGGCTCACATGAGGGTCAAAGGGAAGTATTGTGCTGCAACTGTGTAAAAAATGTAACTTAGTATGTGGGACAATTTTTTAAAATCCAATTATTTAAAATATCCACAGAAACAATAAAATACCTATGTCACTCTCAAATGTCATTAAACAATTGCAAAATAATATATTTTGTATTATATGTAATAAAGCATGGATACCACCATTTACTCATGCATTTATTCATTTGAAAATTCTTGACTTGCAAAAAAAAAAAAAAAAAAAGAAAATTCTTGCCTTGCTATATGCTAATAATTAAGTCAAATTTTAAACCGAAAAGATTATAGAATCATATAATCACAGAACATTCTTGTGTGACAAAGAATTATGTCCAAGAGCAAAAGAGTTAAATCAATTTGTCAGTGACTGGAAAACGAATGGAATTCTTAGCCTCAACCAGAATTAGGTCTCACAAACTGTCTCTCACATGTCTTCTTCACTTTAGTGAAAATTGCAGGGAATAAACAAACATTTTCTGATAACTATAAGCACTTTAGCTCGGTATTTTAAGTTCTAGTTTAATTCTGGGACCATATGATCCTATAACACACAGGAGGAACTTAAGTCTCAAAACTTTGATTTGATGGCAGGACTTGGGTTCCTGCCTTGACTTGTGACTATGCAACTTCGAAAATAATCTCTTTGGTTTTTCTTTGTTTTTTTTTTTTTGTTTGTTTGTTTGTTTGTTTTTTGTTTTTTTTGAGACGGAGTTTCCCTCTTGTTGCCCAGTCTGGAGTGCAATGGCGCGATCTCGGCTCACTGCAACCCCCATCTCCCGGGTTCAAGCGATTCTCCTGTCTCAGCCTCCTGAGTAGCTGGGATTATAGGTGCGCACCACTAAGCCTGGCTAATTTTTGGTATTTTTAGTAGAGATGAGGTTTCACCATGTTGGCCGTGCTGTTCTCCAGCTCCTGACCTCAGGTGATCTGCCTGCCTTGGCCTCCCAAAGTGCTGGGATTATAGGTGTGAGCCACTGTGCCCGGCCAAAAATAACCTCTTAATATTTAAGTGCTAATGTCCATCCATATAAAACAAAAGAAACGGTGCCAAATTTACATAACAATTCCCTCATTAAATTAAAAAAAATTCATTATGTGTGAATATGTGGCCAAGCACATGTGTGTGCGGTGTGACTTTGGGTGACACTATGAAAGTTTCCAGGTTTGTTATTCTCTGCTCAGGGCTCAGCCTGCAAAACTAGGAAGGAATTGGTGCAGTGGGGCAGAGTGGGGGAGGTGGCTGATGAATATAGGGAGAAGACCTGGCTGGAGAGCTGGGCGCCAGTGAGAGTCTGAGCAAAACAGGAAATGCGGAGGGCCACTGAGCTGAGGATGGTTAGGATTGTCAGGAAGGAAGACATCAGGATATGGGAAAGGGTTAGATGGTAATGTGCAGGAACACAGCCAGGAAGCTGTTATCACAGATCTCTAGGCGCCATATAAAACATTCACTTGACTCTGGGGCAAACACACAGCACAAATCATGTGTGTAAGATTTGTCTTCTTATAGCAACAGATGTTTAAAAAGCTAACAAAGATTTGAAAGGAACTGATAGCAACAGATCACGTGAAAAACAAATGATGCTTTCTATGAATTGAAGAGTGAAATTCCTTTAATCAGAATGTTCATTTCTTAGCAAACTTTCCCTCCAGAACTTGCACCAAAAAATACTCTGTAGTAACTAATGCAAAAACCACTTAGAATATCACAGAAACCAATCAGAAAAACGGCTTAGACACTGCAACAAATTTTAATCCTCTAAAGTTTATGCTAATGTTATAAACTGGCTTTTGTTTATGAAATGTCATTTGCTAAATCATTTCATTTAATCATATAAACATAGCCTAATACAAATTTTATATGATTCTGGCATTTAGAAAAAGGGCTTTATTTGATTTTCTATTAATTTAATATAAATTATTATATTAATTTTGTATTTTCCCCTGATATTTCATACGTAAATTTTATTCTAGTTAGTTTCTATTCCTTTACTTAATGTGAGTGGAAATATATGGAGAAATAGGCATAAGACACTTCATTATGGAAAATGCTACCTAAATAAAGTTGCCAAATAAAAATAGAAGATGTATAGTCAAAATTGAATTTCAGATAAGCAGTAAAACAACATGACATATTGGACATACTAATATTTTTAAAGTATTTACTGTCTAGCTAAAATTCAGACTTAACTGCATGTCCCATATTTTTATTTTGCTAAAACTGGCAGTCCTATATCTAAAGTCCATGTTTGGAAATGAAACTCTAAGCAAGGAAATAAGGTCTATCTTCCCTGCTCCCAAAATTATCCATCAAATGTGAAAAGACCTGCTGTGAACGTCATAGCACTTTCATAGCCATTAGTAAAATAATCAACAGTTGAAATGGACGAACTCATGATCCCAGTTCCACAAATCTCTGACAACACCATAAACAGAATAGATGTCAAGCTTAGATCAAAGTGGATGAAGATGCTATTTTCAGCCAGGCACGTTGACTCACGCCTGTAATCCCGGCACTTTGGAAGGCCAAGGCGGGCAGACCACCTGAGGTCAGGAGTTTGAGACAAGCCTGGACAACATGGTGAAACCCCATCTCTCCTAAAAATAACAAAGTAACTGGGTGTGGTGGTATACACCTGTAATCCCAGCTACTCAGGAGGCCGAGGCAGGAGAATCACTTGAACCTGGGACATGCAGGTTGCAGTGAGCCAAGATCATACCACTGCACTCCAGCCTGCGCGACAGAGTGAGACTCCATCTCAAAAAAAAAAAAAAGAAAAAAGAAATAAAAAGATGCTATTTCCTGGAGAGTATTGGGGTCCTCATATGTCCTTTCTGCAGATTTGTAGGCCAGGAACAGAGGAGTAATAAAAGTGCATTATACCACTGAACTTCAGACATCTGTGTTGCTTCCTTCCTGGAAGTTATCCTGCTTTAGAAAACCATCCAATACCCTGCCATAGTACTCTATCCAGCCAAGGGAGAGAAGGAAGAACCAAGCTCAAAACCTCACAAACTCATAACCCACTTCAAACATCTCCTGGTCACTATTTAAAGTGAAAATTGGTTACAATGAAATTACTGCATATGCTTTCACTGGACCAGCATGGCATACTGCACTTAGTTTCTACCAAGTGAAAATTAAAATTAAACATAAAACATAGACCCATTTTCCTGTGAGAAATGTTTAATGTGATCAATCTTATCAAACAGGTATGGAAGTGCATACCTAGCTCATATGGAAATAACTGGCTTTATTTTTAAAAAAATTAGGAAGAAATTACAGGACTGATCCCCTGACCAAGACGATGACCAAGCCTGACAAACTATTAGCATATTAATTACAGTGTAGCCAGTACCCTCCAGTTTCATGTGAACTAAAATCTACATTTCTCTAGCTGTTCTCATTAATTGATTTAATTAAAAAATTAATTTATATATCAAACATGATGTTATTTTGGCGCTTGGCTAGATATGAAAAAAATTTACATGCAGACATGAAAATAGTCATTATGTAAAGAGTTGAGAGAAAATATAAACAGGATCTGGGCACACAGAACAGAGGCGGGTAGACAGGGAAAGAAAGACAAAGAGAGGTATTAAAAGATTGAGAGAGCTTTTTCTTAGGGAATGAACAATTAAAGAATTCTTTGCCACTTCTTCTCTGGAAGTCTACTTATCAAACTTCCTGCAGATAGTCTAAATGGCTTAATTTTCTATTTATGAGAATGCTGATGCGCTTTTCTCTACATCACATGTTTTTATTTTCTCAACTGTCTGGAAAAGTACAACAGGAAGGGATTACGACCCCTATTCTACAGATAGAAAAATGGAGACACTTAAGCAATTTATCATTTCACTTTATTTGCATATACACAGTAGTGACAAGATTGTTCATGTTTGCAAAATAAGCATGATACAAAAAAGAAAAGAATTAACTTCAGATGAATGAAGGGGGACTGTAATTTCAGAAGGAAAAGGTGAGACTTATTATTTGCCATGACCTGACAATGGAAAGAATAGCTGAAATGTGGCCTATTCAAACCAGCAAATCCACGCAGCAGTGCCATGATGTTTTGAAGATAAGAGGACAGTCAGAAAAAAAAAAAAAAAAAAAAAAAAAAAAACTACCTCCCAACATTTCTTGTGACTGACTCTGCCTTTATAAATTCTGTAGCACTGAGGATGCGGAATCTTTAATAAAGCAAACAATACACTGCATCAGTTAATATGCCTGATGATAATAATTACCTTTTATTCAACTCCTATTACCTACTAGGCATCATGGTTGCTAGAGGTCATGTGCATATAATCTTTTAATTCTCTCAAAAATCTTGCAACATTGGTGTTACAATGTTCACATTACAGATAAAGATCACAAAGCACTGATGAAAAGGTCAGCTTTTATCGTTGGTGTTGACTCAGACTCAGTATAAACTCAGGGATCCTGACTCCAGGGTGGAGTTTGATCACTATATTACTGGAGAACAAGGGATAGTCAGTCATTGTGCTCTCAGTTAAATGTGCAATGTAAGACCAAGCTATTTTGAAGGAAAGGTAGCCTTTCCTTCGCCTCTGAAATAATATCACAGAATGGATTCTTACCGAAATGGGTGCCCATGCAGAGGTAAAATCTGAATAGTAGTGAAGACTTTTTCAACCACACCCACCTCCCGCCTCACATTCCCCTCCCATTCATGCCCAGTTGAGGGTCACTGTTCTAAAAGGTCTTAAAACCCAGAGCAGGGAGGAAAACAATAAGTGAGGGTCAAGTGATTTTTAATCATCAGAAGTGGGGGAAGGAAAAGCAGAGTCTTCTCTGGGCCCCTATATTATGTAAGAAACTGTGTTATTTAGATGCTTCCCAAATATTAGTCAGCTAATCTCAAGTAGTCTGTGACCTACAGTTTATTGTTCTCCCATGTTTTGAAATACTTAGAATTTTTAAATGGAAATAATCTGAAGTTAAAAGACTGAGTGACATTGCACAACTTTTTTTTAATCCTCAAATAAACATATTACCACACTAACCTAATAAATCCCCAGTTAGAAGCAAATACATTTGCTGTTTTAGATAGGTTAGGTTTGGTAACCACATGCTATTCTATATTTAAAAAACTCAGAAACAGAAAACAGGTCCTTGAACTATTATTGTGTGGATCTCCAAATTGTAACACTGGTCTAGAAAGGGTCTCTGAAAGCACAGGAAGGGCTGGCCAGTTGGACTAGGGAAGCTGCACATTCATTTTCAATAAAACAGAGAAAAATCTTACTTACAAATTTTTACTGTGGATACTTACTGCTTTCAAGTTTCTAATTCTCCATCACAGGAGACATTATAACAAAATAGTTAAAATCAAATCCTTTGGAGTAAGATACAGCTGCTTCAATCCTGAGATTTACCTTTTATGTAGCTGTAAGGAATTTATATGTATACCTCCCTGACCATGGTTTTCTCACTTTTATAAGAAGACTAATACTATTGCAGTAGAAGCCATCCTACTTGATGTCTTTGGAATTGGTAGTTGATAGATTAAAAACATTCCAGTTGACTCTTGAACAACACAGATTGGAACTGTACAGGTTCACTTCCATGTGAATTTTATTCAATAAAACTTACATGACTGTGCCTGCCCCTCCTGCCTCTGCTTTCACCTCTCCCACCCCTGAGGCGACAAGACCAATTCCTCCTCTTCCTCCTCCTCTTTGACTCACTCAACTTGAAGGCAATTAAGATAAAGGCTTTTATGATTATCCACTTTTACTGAATGAGCAGTGGAATATTTTTCATACAATTTTCTTAATATCATTTTCTCAAGTAAATTTTTGTATTATTTATTTATTTATTTATTTATTTATTTTGAGATGGAGTTTAGCTCTTGTTGCCCAGGCTGGAGTGCAATGGCGCAATCTCGGCTCACTGCAACCTCCACTTCCCGGGTTCAGGCAATACTCCTGCCTCAGCCTCCCAAGTGGTTGGGAGTATAGGCATGCGCCACCACATCTAGCTAATTTTGTATTTTTAGTAGAGACGGGGTATCTCCATGTTGGTCAGGCTGGTCTTGAACTCCCAACCTCAGGTGATCCACCCGCCTTGGCCTCCCAAAGTGCCGGGATTAGAGGCATGAGCCACCGCGCCCAGCCTCAAGTATACTTTATAGCAAGAATATAGTATATAACGCATATACAAAATATATATTAATTAACTGTTTATGTTTTCAGTAAGACTTCTGGTCAACAGTACGCTATCAGTACTTAAGCTTTTGAGGAGTCAAAAGTTACACCCAAATTTTCAACTACATTGGGGAGTGAGGACCCCAACCCCTGTAATGTTCAAGGATCAACTGTAATTAAAAAGGGAAACATAAAATACATTAAACAAAATGTTATTTTAAAACATATAAAAGTACAATTTTCTAATTTTCTGAACGTTTTCACGTGAGGCAAGTTCTCTCATTTAGCATGAAACTGATGACTATCTTTTTATGTTTCATAAACCACACTCATAAGGCATCACTTTAATAAGCCCAGGTATTCATTAATAAAAAGTAAATGTACTTATATTTGTAAAACTGAGAGATGACTCAATCTGTTTTATTTATTTTTTTTTAGAGATGGGATCTTCCTCCATCACCCAGGTTGCAGATGACAGCTCACAACACCCTCAAATTCCTGGATGAAAACAATCCTGTTCCCTCCATCTCCTGAGTAGCTGAGACTACAGGCTCATGCCC
Organism: Rhinopithecus bieti; assembly: GCF_001698545.2. NCBI lineage: Eukaryota > Metazoa > Chordata > Mammalia > Primates > Cercopithecidae > Rhinopithecus > Rhinopithecus bieti. Next base: position 909,036 of record NW_016820640.1, on the reverse strand, counting down.
CATGCCTGGCTTCAATCTACATTTTTATGATACTGCTGCCTCCATCTCCTGAGTAGCTGAGACTACAGGCTCATGCCCCATGAGCCTACAGGCTTCAATCTACATTTTTACGATATATCCAGTAATTTAGAGTTAAATGTTCAAACTTAAAATCACAGTGATTTTACCTACCCAATTTAATTTAGTCCTTCCAAAGAATTAAGCTACTTTTTTTTCTTTGTCAACATTGTTCCACGGGTTTATCTAAGTAATTAAATTATAAATGTATTATTAATTACATATAAATTATATATTGTGCAATACATAAAATTTTTACATATTTAATAACGTATAAATTTTATAATTTAAAATATATGTGGATTGACAGATTTACAATATTTGTAAATGAAGGCTTTTGATTCTATCAGAGTTTACACTGAATTAAATTCAGGCACCTCAAAAAGTATTAAACAGTAACCTCATGCAGTTATTATTAACTTTTTGAGGAAATGATGCACTCCCTTGATTCCCTGGGTTTTCCTTAGAAATACGAGCACACTGGGCAGGGTGCGGTGGCTTACGCCTGTAATCTCAGCACTTTGGGAGGCTGAGGTGGTTGGATCACAAGGTCAGGAGTTCAAGACAAGCCTAACTAACACGGTGAAACCCCTTCTAAAATAACAAAAATGGAGCGCTGGGCCATGGTGGCAACGCAACCTGTAATTCCAAGCCTACTTCAGAAGGCTGAGGAGGAGAATCCACTTGAACCCGGAGGCCCGGAGGTTGCCGGTGAGGCCCGAATCACAACATTGCACTCCAAGCCTGGCCAATAGAGTGAGAATCGCTCAAAAAAAAAAAAAAAAAAAAAAAAAAAAAAAAAAAAAAAAAAAAAAAAAGCACACATTCACATACATTTAAACTATTAATATAAATATTTCAAAGGTTCTAAAGACTCAACAAATTCATCCTATGGCTCCTATGGACCTACTATCCTGAATTAAGAACTTTTTTTGCCAATATGAGAAGGAATGTCATTACTTTCTGATTAGTTTTTGGTTGAATTGAATGCTACATAAAGAGCGGTAAATCTCTGTAGTGTTTAATGTTTTACTCATTGGCTTCTTTATTTTGACAAAGTTTTAAAAATTCCTCAAAACTAAATTTAGACTCAATTAAAAAAAAAACAGACAAACATAAAAGATGATAATGTAAAACAAAGAAAGCAAAACAAACGCATTCCAAATCAATCTGCATTTCCTAAGTGCATCTTAATTCAGCTACAGTAGTTTTCTTAACCATTAGCCACTTTGCAGATTATCTGATGTTCTTAACAGATATCCCAGCTGCTAAATGCTAAATGCAAGTGAGTTACTCTCTAGAACTGCACAGCCTGCTGCTTTAGCTACAAACCACATGTAGCTATTTAAATTTGAGTCAACTAAAATTAACTAAAATTTAAAATTCATTTTTTCAGTCACACTAGACATACTTTAAGTGCTCAATAGCTTCATGTGGCCAGTGGCTATTGTTCTGGACAGTGGAGAGAGAACTGTTCTATCACCATCAAGATTTCTGGAACGCCCAGTTCAATATGTCTGCTCCCACCAAGTGGTTTATATGCCTCCCTGGAGTCCATTACATTTGCTCCCAAACCAGTTTATATCAGTTTTGCATATATTGAATTACATAATTTAATTAAATATCACATAAACAAACTGAAATAGAATTGTGAAAAAAACTGAGAAATGTTCTATACCTCTAAGTTGAATATTTAGGGAAGATTTAATAAAATTCGGTCACTTAAAAAAAACTCATCATGCTATAAGATAACATGAGGGAAAGACAATTTCAGAAGCTTAGAAAAAAAAACAGGAGAAAGTAGAATTCTGCTCTTAGATTTCTTTGCATTGGATTTGAACTTAAAGGTGTTCATAACACAACCAAAAATTAGAAATCATATATGATGCATTATAGGATTTATTGAAAGGAAGGATGACTATAATCTGTAACCAACAACCCAAACCAAAAAAAAATGTTCTTGGTTTACATAAAATTATTGGCAAATAAATATATAATCAAGTGTTTAAAATTTAAATAAAATGTAGGTGGTATGTATTTAAGATCAATTTATTTTAAAATCTGAGGTATTAACTGATTGACTATTGATCCCAATTATATATATCAAATAAGAGAGCTTCTACAATAGACAACAATGTTGACAATACATGTTTTTTACTACTGGAAACTTTGTGTTTTTTCGTAAGTGATTTTGTCATTTCTCTTTTACACATTTAGATTCACCGGATTAAATTATATTGAAAATTCATGGACAGGAAACTGATCTAATTCCAGATTTATGTATAATTGGTCTTTTAATTAGAACACAATAAAATATAATTAACAATACCAATGTTTCTTTACTTTTGAATTCTACTCAGTTGCCTGACTTCATATGGAGATGAGACTGCTTGAACTTAGTGTTCATTCTATTTAACATTTTGTTTTTTCTGACTTGAAAATGCTATATATTTATCCATCTATAGCATTAATTATCTGAGCATAAGAATGGTAAGAATTCCATTTTTTGTACATTGAGGTTTACATGCAAATACAAACCTACAATTACATATTCCTACTAAGAATATTACAATAACTACTACTACTACACTTCTTTTATTTAAATGACATCAAAATAATATTGCAGTTGCTAATTATTGCTTGACAAATGAATATTTTTCATTAGTTAAATTCAAGAAACCATGTAGACTGTCATGCATCATACATACATATTTAAAATAACAATGTCAGTATAGTAGTTGTCTTTTTTATGAACTTTATAATGCCTTGAGACTAGTAAAGATATCCCAAATTATCTAGTTCAACTTGATGAAAAGATGCTGTTAGCTTCATCAAAATAAGAAGTTTTTTGAAATTTTGCTTTACTATCTTGATACCTTCATATCAGAAATGGAAAACTGGCTGCCCCTGGGATCCAATTCATATGGACTAACAAGAGTTATTTTAAAATATCCTTTTTTTTTTTTTTTTTTTTTTTGTGACAGAGTCTCACTCTGTGACCCAGGCTGGAGTGCAGTGGCGTGATCTCAACTCACTGCAACCTCTGCCTCCCAGTTCAAGTGACTCCCCTGCCTCAGCCTCCTGAGTAGTTGGGATTACGGGTGCCCACCACCACACCCGTTTAATTTTTGTGTTTTCAGTACAGACGGCGTTTTACCATTTTGGCCAGGCTGATCTTGAACTCCTGACCTCAGGTGATCTGGCTTCCTCAGCCTCCCAAAGTGCTGGGATTATAGGCGTGAGCCATGGTGTTGGCCTATTTTGAAATATCTTAAAGGTAAATAGGCCTTCTTTGGTCTACCACAGTCCCCATTACTTCCCCTTGTCTTAAAGTCTGGCTTATACTACCTGGACCCAGAGGTTACTTAACTTTATGATCCCTGTGAAAGCACTTTACATAATATCTTGCCTATCTCATGGAGGGCATGAACAATTGAAACTTGAAGTTGGATTTAGTTACAGTTACCATTTAATATTAACTTTCATTTTTCTGAGCAACACGGTGCTAACAGATTGAACAATATATAGTTGCAATTTTTTTTTTTTTCTTTTTTGCTTAAGATATACCACCAACTGCTAGGCCATACTCTCCTCTCTTGGATAAGTGCTCTAGAAGGAGGAGAAATATCAGAATGTAACTTGGGTTGATAACTGCCTCTCTTTGCCTAGAAGAAGGAGAGTGCAATGGTACTTGGAAAGAAATAATTGAAGGCATGAATTTATTTTAAATCATTTTAATTATATGTCTATCATATTTGAGCTTGAAGCTAAATTACTATGTGATCTGTAGCCTTTTGGAAACAACAGTCTATTCTCTAATTTCAATCAACTAGTTTATTAGTTTAATGACACATTAAAATGGAGTACTAACTAAAATCTAATGACAGAAATTCTAAAATATTTCTTCTTGGATAGATCACTGAAATGGTTTGAAATCTGAGTTATGTCCATAACTAGTAGATTGACCTTGGCAGAATCATTAAAGAAACTGGGCCTCTGTTCAGTCATCTGGAAAATGGGCCATTCGATCTCTAAGGTTCTTATCATTAATAAGTCTCAATTTTATTTTAATTTCAATAAAGCACAATTCATTAAGTGACTATTGTGTAAAAATTTCCACAAATTATATAGCTTATGGTCTAACCTTCTTATATACTACATAAACATATAAAAAGTAACTAGAAACACAGGCTGACTATGATTGGAGTCATATAAGTACTCTAAGAGTTCAGATGAAGAGAAACAAAATCGAGATTTAAGAGATATTAGATGTAGGAGAGAAATATGATTTAATTCACACCTTCACATAGCACAGAATAAGGTTAAAAATTAAGGGACACACAAGACAATGTCAATTTTAAAAGATCAAGAATTATCATCAAAAGGAATTCCCCCAAAATGTGGTATTTCTAATTTCTTTTAAATTCTAAACTTTAAAAGTCTGAAGAAGTCTACTTAAATATAGAATTGCTCCATTATTTCACACTTTTATTTTACTTAAAAAAATTTTGCTCATTCACCAAAAAGTTCTTGAATGGATCCTATAAGCTAAACATTAAAGTAGGAGCTATGAGTTTGAAACGGACATGGATTTCTTACATAAAGGGGCTTAGATTTATTACAAATTATAGTGATTGGCTGGTTTCCTAAATCATTTCAAATAGTATATCACACGCGTAATCAAGAGTGGGCTGCAGACCTAGGCACCGTTAGACTATTCCTAATACCATGACAATATATTCTGGAGAGTCTGGAGATGTCTTGGGTAACCCATGACTTTACTGCTGCAACAAAGTGTATTGTAAGGTGTGTAGCAGTTCTCATCATTGCCCGTAAGTGATCTAAAGTTCAACTCAAGACGACAGGCATTGATTCAATATGTCTCTAGTTAAAAAAGTAAAGCATGTACATTACAAGAGGTACAAAGGCAAGTCACAGTCCCTTTGGACACTTGTAAATACTACTAATAGAAGTCAGAGAAATCTCTGTGGGAATGAAAGTGGCAAGAGCCTTGAGGATTTAAAACTGAGAAATTCTATCTTAGAGAATCAGTAAAGGATTTGTAGATGAACATGATACTATCGTGTTCAATGACATAATAATAACAGGTACTAGTTTTGCTTGGGCAGTAGGAATTAAAGTAAGAGTAAAGTATTCTTCCGGTATATCTTTCACAAGCAGTCCCAAAGGGTTTTAGAGGTCAAGTATAGGTAGAGTTAAGATCAGTTACCTCAGGAGTTCTTCCTCTGTCCTGTTGCAGAGAAACTAACCATGGGTGTGAAATAATGTGCAGGAAGACAGAATCCTGTATCAGATCATTTGGGTAATCTTGAGGAATCACCTGTGCTCATTAGTCAGCATTTGATAATAGGGAATAAGATAATCTAAATTACTATTTACAGAAATCATTCATTTATTCTAATAACATAGTTCATGGACTGTTGGATTGTTTTCAAAAAGACTCAGTCCAATTGCCAAGTAATTCAACTGATTCTCTCATAGTTACTTTCTCTCATTAGTTCTTTTAAACTAATCTTGGACTTGTCTGGTGAGGCTCAATTGATTGCTTTGCACTTGATTTTACCTTTCTTCCCTCCTTCCTTTCCTCTCTCCCTCCCTCCCTTCCGACTCTAAAACTCCTTCCTGCCTCGTCCCACAAAGCATTTGAGGTAAATCAACCAGTATGAACGTAAGATGTATCCAACTTTGTGCCCCAAAATATCAAAAGAAATATTGGTTAAACGAAGTATGATTCACTAATATTTAATAATTTCCTGAATTGTCATACTCTGTTACCAGATGTGAAAACTCCAGTCTACGGTTAAACTTGACCACTTAGAATTCTTAAGGAAATTATTCAGTCTGGGTAGTTGTTTCCCCATAACTGAACGTAAGCCCTCTATATGAACAACCTTCCCTTTTGATTTCTTAGACATAATTTAACTATTTTTAATTACTGACACCACCAGTGGTCCTATATCTTGGTTTCTTAAAAAATTCTATCAATTTGTATATCTGACATTTGCCATTTATTTATAAACATGTAGCAAGTTACATAGCCCTCACACCCGGAGTAGCAAAATTTATTATGAATCAAAGGCAAACATATAATTCTTCCATGTAGTGTTCTCATCCTACAGAGAAGTTTTAAAAATGTTCTTCATTGGTACTAACTATATCCTCCCCCTTGCAGATTTTTTTCTGTTTTATTGTTTTGTTTTGTTTTGTGTTTTTGAGAACGGAGTCTCAATCTCTCGCCCAGGCTGGAGTGCAATGGCATGATCTTGGCTCATTGCAACCTCTGTCTCCCAAGTTCAAATGATTCTCCTGTCCCAGCCTCCCAAGTAGCTGTGATTACAGGCATGCACCACCACGCCCAGTTAATTTTGTATTTTTAGTGGAGACAGGGTTTCACCATTTTGGTCAGGCTGGTCTCGAACTCCTGACCTCAAGTGACCCACCTGCCTCAGACTCCCAAAGTGCTGGGATTGCAGGCATGAGCCACCACGCCTGGCCAGATTTTTTCTTATGGTTTCTACATGACTAACATAATAAATCATAGAGACATCTTCACCATTCTTCAATTATTCTTCTATTATACTCATTCACTTTAGATGATAGTATATAAAAGAGGCCGTAATTCTTACAATTCATTATAGTACTTTGGTAAGATTATCCTTAAACTGCACATCTTACTTGACTTTTGTGAGACACTTAACTCCATTGCACTGTAAGGAAACAGACATTTATTGGCAATTGTATTCTATTTGGCCCATCAATAGATTTGACTTCTAAATAAATACACCTAGTATAGGGAGATACATACATAGAAACACACAGGAAAGGGATCCTAGGTTCTCAAGGGAAAAACTATTTATAAAGATGTAATTGTTTACCCATTTAGTTGTCCCTTTCTTTCACCTGTGGGTTGAACTGCCATCATTAGACACAATGGTGTTCCTCTTTGCTATGAGTCACTTTCCTTTTCATCTCTTCATGTCTTTTTGTTAGTTTGTTTTAGATTTATGTCTACCACCTCTTATTCATTGCTTCTTCATTAGTCCTTGCAAATATTTTTCTTTCACAAAGAGAAACAGTCTTTACTACTGTAGGCCAGTCAAATTATTTTGCTTGAAGTCATTTGTATTCACTTTCTAAGGCTCACGCGTTCTACATGTCGGGGGTAGACATTCCTTCTTCACTACATTGTCAGCAAGTTCTAGGTATTAAGATATTTTGGATGCCTGAGCATTCTAGAAAGGTCAGCACCACATAGCCAGTGTCTTAAGGTTCTTAACATATATTTGCATCTAAACATCTCTTTAATGTATTCCATGTTTCATATTTGGAGTCTTAAATTAAAGTTCTAACATCAACAACTACTTAATCCTGTGTCTGAAAGATGATCTATGTGAGATAGCATCACTACACAAATTATACCACTAACTGCTGCTAAAGTTGACAGCAAACTAAGATTCCACAGAATCCCATTTGCTTTGTGACATAAAAAATATTATAAAGTGCCTTTCCTTTAAACAAAAATGTGTTCATATTCTCAAATTATACTTTATATGCATGTTTATTATTAATTTATTGACATGTTTCTGGTTTAGTTGCTTCTGGTTTATTCAACAGATATAGCTGTACAAAAACAAGGGGCAGGAGACGAGGGAAATACACAAAAGACACAAATCTAATTTTTAAAAATCATATTGTTAAATGAGGCAAAATAGAATATTTAGTTGAAATTGATGCTAAAAGAAAACAATTCATCTGGAAACAAAGGTATTTAAATGTAACAGAAATATAAATTATCTAAATGTAGGATTATAAACTGTCATGAACTAATTAGTAAAATGAATTTGCTCGATTATTTTATTCTAGATAAAAGTACTTCTAAATTTTAAATTATCTGTTTAGGATGAATGAACATATTCAACACTGTCAAAAATTGTTACATATATTACTGATGTGGAGCAGTCCGGGAATTAAATTTAAACAATTTTGGGAGCAATAAATAAAACTCAGAGGTTTGACCAGTGCCATAATTCATTCAAATATTCATAGAAACTCATCACAGAGTGATTATACTCCATTCACTAATCCAATAAATATTTAGTGCTTATTATGAGTAAGGCATTGCAGGCGATACAATGAAAAATAAAACATGGACTTTGCCCTCAAGGGGCTTACAGTCTAGTGTGGAAAAAATAAGCAAGCACATAAATAGCCATAACATAAGGTAGAAAGTGATGTGTCATAAGGAAAACTCAAATAATGTGCCACGGGAGCTATTAACTCTAGCAGACATTTTTTATTATAGTGTCTAAGCAGCCAACATAAATAGATCAATGATCAATTTGAAAATTAAGGTCTGAATTTTGTCAATCTATAGATGATAAAAAGCTTTAATATTAATGCAATTTAAGTCACTACCCACAATTTTCTTAAAATGTTTGAACATGGAGTGACAACCCATTAGAAACACCATTTTGACACTGTTCATAAGCACATGCAAATGGAATAATCTAATAGGGCTGAAATGATTATTTTAATGTAATAAAGGCTCAAATCAATGATCCAAGATACTCATGACACATTACCTTCTTGCACAGAAAGTGGCTCGATCAGGTTAAAGTGATGAAGAATTCCTCGACGGCTCAAGTGTGCTCCAAGGAAAGCTAGAAGGTTGTACAGTTAACTCCCAGGGTATAACTCTAAACCATACAACCTACTACCTCAACCCGGATGCACACAGCTTCCAAAGTTGCTTCAAACTCCTTATCATATCTTCAGTCAGCTCCTCCAAATATGGCAGCCATACACCTAAGGGCTTGGCAAGGATATAGATATAATATTCTAACATTTTACCAGTAAACTTTAACTCTTTCTCATAGGACTAACCTAAACACTTGGGTTTCCAGCGTAGGTCATGTAAAATGTCTTCTGACCATCTCACCTGCCATAGTTCTGCTAGCAGTTAATAGTAAAAGTCAATTGCATTCAGCCTCATTTTTTTCAGGAGAAATAGGCTCAATAAAATCATAGAAATCCAATGGTAGTCTTTAATTTTCTTACTGAAGTTGAAGAGGTACACTAAACACTACTGTATGCACTCAAGTTTCTGAACAGAATCTATTCAGATCCTGGTTCAAACCCTGCTATAAAGGTTCAACTTTCTTATGCAATTTACTGTACATGGAATCGAACTTGAATGGGTATGCTATAGACACTTCCAAGTTGTTGAGAATTGAAGCCTGCCTTATAAGACAGACACGATTAAAATAAACATGAAAAACAAAGGAAAATATAATTACTTCAAAAGCATATAATCAACTGGAGTTTAACAGGATTTTACTGAACTATTATTGAACGGCACTGTGTATAGCATTTTGTCAGATTACCACACTGACACAGACCCATAGAAGCGAGCTTGTGCGGTCCACTTCACCACAAGATCGGATCTACGGGTTTATGCCAATGGGCAACATCTTGCATGGGCTCCCTATTAATGTAGAATTTGTTGTAAATATCTGATGCAATTAAGAGACAAAAATAATATTGATCCTTTAGTGTAAATGTTTTAAATGCTGAATTCTAAGGATGCATATTCTCCATTAAAGGCCTTCATAAATATTCAAAACTAAATACAAATTTATATGCATGAGAATTTAAAAAGTAGTTTATTGAAACATTTTTCATGAACTGCTTTTGTTTCAATAGTAAATATTTTGGAATTAAACTCTTCTAATTGATGATGAATTTTAAAAGAAAAAGGAATCCATACATGCATGTATGAATTATGTAATTGTGAGGCATGAATGTAGTATTATGAGCCTATAATTAAAACCAAATTAACTATTAAGTTAATTGTGTATGAGTTAGACCGTGCTTATTTTAATTTTTATAAAACTAGTCTAGTTAGTGGTTTCAAGGTGTTGGTAACATTATGACTTTCTCATAAAACAAGTAAGATCTTGTTCACGAGGTAGAGAATACAGGAAGTTATTATCAGCCTTAAATATATACATCTGTGTCTATAGTTGGACTGGTGCTAAAATTTACAATATTTGAGTGAGTTAATATAAAACTAGACTAAATGGCACGATAATGGCATGATTACTAACACTCCACACTAATACTCCAGATGTATTACATGACATAGGCTATCTTCTTTCCTAAATAAAATATATTTAAACTTACTGTTCAAAAAAGATACACTTAAAATACATGGCTACATATAACTCATCTGGTCAACAGGTTGGGCAAAAATAAAATGTTACTAAAACATGTTTTAAACCACTAGACAACAAGCAAACACACAAACGAGTAAACATAAAGCCAGCCACATACACTATTTTTTAAGATTCTAAACTCAACTGCAACAGAATGATAAGTTGTACAATCATTAATCACTTCACATCTATAATCATTTAGCATTTCCTAATTATATCTTTATTGTGTAAAATAATACTACATACTAATTGCTTAGTGATTTTGCATATTTTGAAATAAATGTTTTATAGCCTTTATATAGATAATGTGTTCTACATAATTTTAACTATTATTTATTCTTAAATTGTTCTCATAATTATTAAAACTACAGTAAATAATCAACAATCATACATTCAGTTGTAGTAAAATATTTCAACATATATTTATAAATGCAAATGTGAAATAAGAGGCAGCATTGGGTTTAGTTTTACCATAACTATAAGAAAGCATGTTTGGTTTCATTGTCTTATCAGGTCATGTAAAAAAGATGAAAAAACATGACCTTATTCCTCTCCTCCTGATTTAACTTCCTTTTATATGGTAAAACAAATAAGAAAACATAATTTTTTTCTTTTCCTAAATAGCTTTCTAGTAAACCGTATTGTACCTATCTTAAGCGTATGGATACACAGACATATATTCAATGGGACACAAACTGTCCAATTGACCACAAGAAATTTTTCACAAAGGCAGATCATAGTACACATTTTCAAATGAAAACCATCAATAAAATTTCAACAGCTAGACTCATAAAGAATATGAAATGAATTCTTATAACAAAACACAGTCAAATAATGTTGTTTTCTTTAAAATATTACATATTAATTGTTCTTTGTTTTTTATTTTACCTGAAATGGTTTTCTCCTATGATCACTTTCTTCACTTTTCATATCCATTTTAAGTTTTCCCTAAAACAACCACAAAAGGAGAAATATCAGACAACTGCTGTCTAGGAGGAGCATCTGAGTGGATAGTGGGAATGAGGGTAGACGATCGAGAAGAAAACTCGATATCAAAATGGGCAAAAGCTTTTAAAGTAATTTTTTTTAAAGGCTTGGAAGACTCATAGGGCCCCACCCCGGCTACTCATATGACATATAAAGTGGTTTCATAGTTTGCATTTNACAAGAAATTTTTCACAAAGGCAGATCATAGTACACATTTTCAAATGAAAACCATCAATAAAATTTCAACAGCTAGACTCATAAAGAATATGAAATGAATTCTTATAACAAAACACAGTCAAATAATGTTGTTTTTCTTTAAAAATATTACATATTAATTGTTCTTTGTTTTTTATTTTTACCTGAAATGGTTTTCTCCTATGATCACTTTCTTCACTTTTCATATCCATTTTAAGTTTTTCCCTAAAACAACCACAAAAGGAGAAATATCAGACAACTGCTGTCTAGGAGGAGCATCTGAGTGGATAGTGGGAATGAGGGTAGACGATCGAGAAGAAAACTCGATATCAAAATGGGCAAAAGCTTTTAAAGTAATTTTTTTTAAAGGCTTGGAAGACTCATAGGGCCCCACCCCGGCTACTCATATGACATATAAAGTGGTTTCATAGTTTGCATTTATGCGTTCATTTTGGTTGCTGTTGTTTTCACAGTAACAGTTTTGAAAGTGAAAGGACGATGGCTGTTAAAGACGCGACTAGGTTTTGCACAATGAAGTGAAAGCTGAAAAGAGATTTGGATTTGGCATGGAGCTTAATAAGATAATTAAGAGAGTAGAGATTAATGACTGCTAAAATAACATTTAAAATAATGTTTTAAACTAAAGGATCTTGAAACATGGAAACAGGTTTATCAATATTAATTAAGCCTGTGAAAGTTGGTGTACCATTAGCTGAGACAGCATGGAGGAACGAGAGCTATTTTGTAAATAATTAGTGAACAATAATCAACAAAATGTTTTATTTGAATGTTATCAGTATATAGGGATTGTGCAATTTCCTGTAATTGTTCATAGAATAGCAAACACAAAGGCAGAATTAATCAGTTCTATATTTCTCATTGTTTGCTCTACATATTTTAATATAATAAAATATGATTTTAAAAGCATAACAGATTATCAAAGTATATTTTATCAAAATATTATAACATTAATTATTAGTATGCAAATTATAGTTTTCATTGGTATATGCCAAATTTTCAAAAGCATTCTCTTTGAAAATTATTTTACACTTGTTTAGAAACATTTTTTATCAAAACTAAAATAGCTGGAATGCATCTGCTAATCCTTTCACAGTGAACCAGGAAAAACTGTTTTTTTGATAAAATGCTTAAATTGCTTAGCAATTTACTTCTAGAAACAGACAAAATAATTACAATGTAATGCAGTTATCTGCTGAGCCAATACATTGCTCTGAACTTAAAACAAGTTTGTATGTACTTTTTCTACTAATATACTTGATATTTCCAATGCGTTTTGCAACTGCTCTAGGACAAGTACTTCTTTTAAAATGTATTTTAAAAGAGCTTATTATTATGAAAGAAGCTTGTTTTCTACCTAGCAAATAAGAACATGCTCTTTTCATTCCTATTTTTGTTCTACTGAAATCTCTGTAAATAATCTGAGTATAACTTCCCCAAAAGTAATCTTATTTATCAGTAATTTAATGCATATTCTAATATAACCCTTTTCTACTAGTTTAAAAAGTTTCTTCTTTCACATTTCAAATTATAAGTCACATTAAAGATTTACTTTTTTTACCCACTAGGTCTAAACATTCACTTTTCTTAGCAAAAACTAATACTGGACACAAAAAGCACAGATATATTAATGCCTTTCCAAAACTTCTGTGTATATCGCACATAAAACATGTATTGTCTTTTCATAGAGATTTTCCATCTTTACTTAAGTTTCTATTCTAATCAAAATTAGAGCAAGAGAGGAAAAGGAAAAAGTTAATAAGAGTAAAGTGGGCTATGAGTTACATCAGAGTAAATTGAAAGTTCAAGGATCCCCTTTTATATAACAGTAGCCTTTAAAAGAAAAAACAACAAAAAAAGTTATACCTGATATGAAAGGTGCGATTTCACCAAATGCAATATATTGCTAATTATGCCATATTGTTTGAAATAATAAAAGTAAAGAAGGCTCATTTGGCTATGCTGCCTTAAAAAGCTGCTTTACAAAGCCCGATGTCTCTGTAGTTATACAGCCAATGTTTGCTTTTTTTGGTTTGTTTTGGTTTGGATTTTTGTTTGTTTGCTTTTGTTTTGTTTTTAAGCTCCATAAGTCAAATGCCAAAATCTTGAGGTACAACAGCAGGTCTTCCAGTGATGTACATAAAGCTCTTTACCAAACACATTATGGCAAAGGCAAGTAGCCTTAACCCTTCAAGAGCATCCAGGTCTCTAGAATTGGCTACTGGGTTGTAATGTTAGATATTGCTTTGTAAGGAAAAAATATGTAAAATATTCAGGCTTTTCCCGGAGTATCATTGAGTAGACTGGGCTCTTGCTCTAGCAGTTTCTCCCTCACAAATAAAAAAGTCATAATAATCTACAGGATGCGACTCTAGCTCTGCTTCATCCTTCTCCACCCATCCCTTAATTTTTCCTTAATAATAATATGCTATACAATATCGTATTATAGACTGAGTGCCTATTATATGCCATACATTATCCAACTTTATTTTCATGTAGCTATTGAATGCACACAATAACCTTGTGGTTTGATATTCTCTTTCTACCTGGAAGAATATAGAAGGTAAGGTAAATTAGATATCTTGTCTAAGATCACACAGCTAAATAATAAGAAAGCTTGGATTTGAATCTAGCTCTGTCTTAACTCCAAAGCCCACATTTGTTTCCGTGCAGCAGGTTGCCTCTTGATAAAAAATATCAGGAGGAACAATATTTTGTGCTTCAAATACAACTTGGTATAAATCTGTTTCTGACTGTGTCTAGCGTTTTCTCCAAGGAGGATAAGGAAATTAAGCCCCCTCTGTTGTACAAGTTTCACATCCCAATCAGATAACTGTCAAATCAAATCAGGGCACAGCTTCTATTACTGGACACTGGTACCATGTGGTGTATTGTCAATCTTGACTAAATACCACATCCCAGCAGGCTCAACTAAATCTGTGTATAAGGAAAAATTACAAAGGAATTAAAGGATTTCATATGAGCATCAAAACTTCATCCTCATATCAATGTCTTAGGTGACTTCCAGAAGAAGGAATTTGTTGTGAAAAGAAGGTCATCTCATTAAGAAACTGAAAACAAATACCATTTCTTTTCCTTTTCTTTATGAATCCTCCACATAAAGCATTAATTTCTATTTTTATTTTTTAAAGATGTATGTTCTTCCCTGCACAAGACCTGCTTTTGTCTAGAGATACCCATTCTGGTCAAAATTCTGTTGCATTTGGAATAGTTAAACTCATCTCTTGATTGCTGCAATCCAAAATTCTTTTAAAAATATGATCACGAATGAATTAATGAATTGTAAGAAATAACATAAAAAGCAAGGTGTGACTGGGCACGGTGGCTCCTGCCTGTAATTCTAGCACTTTGGGAGGCCAAGGTGGGCTGATCATGAAGTGAGGAGTTAGAGATCAGTCTGGCCACTATGGTGAAACCCTGTCTCTAATANTTGTTTTTTTTTTTTTTTTTTTTTTTTTTTTTTTTTTTTTTGGGGGGAAAGTTTTTTTTTTTTTTTTTTTTTTTTTTTTTCCAGCACTCTTGCATGTAGTAGGACACACTCAGATTTTCTCTTCAAGGGCGCCTGTAATTTCTTAGAAAAGGACCAGGGTGCTTGTCTTCTTTTTCTTCCTTCTCGGTATTCCAGGCACAAAGCACTGCGCAGAAGCTACACCAATCCTTGCCGTCACTGGCAGCAGAATGGTAGAAGGTGGGAGAGACCAGGAATCCTTCCAGGCTGTGCTGACTTTAGAAATGAGGATTGCACACGTTTGTCTCCTGAACCAAAGGGGTGCAAAGGCAGGGTGCCAGTTTGCTACACTGCTGCAATGCAATGATCTCACGCTCACTGCTGCTGTCGTCCTGTTTGCCCAGTTCAAATGCCTGTTCATTTTAAACCAAAAAACAAAAAAGACCCAACTACTTGGATTCTTCTACAAGCAGAAAGGGTAGTAACCTAAAATAATAATAATAATCATGATAAATAAATAAAAAGTAAATAAAAATCAGCAGTCAGAAAAGGCAAAAAAATAAAAAACAAAAAGCACATACAATTTTGGAATTCACTTGTTATGCCTCAATATTCTATTATTATTTTCTTTTCTTTTTTTTCTATTTAGAGATAAGCAGCAGAATTTATCAGGCGTGAAAGGGACAGCCTCCTGGTGGCCTGCCAAAAACCCAGAATAAAGGCGAAGTTGTGCTTCAAAGCTCAGTCGCTTGCTGAGTCTGGCTAAAGTCAAGTATTAAGATCCACCATTTTCTGAGCCATGTTAGAAAAGAAGAAAAAAGTCAGGACGGTTGCTGCTTTCCAAGTCTCCGTTGGCACCATCACAAAATCTCAGTCGTAAGGTCACATGATTCTCTGCCAAATGTAGAGTGCATTCCCATCAACCATTCTGCTGATACTGCGAAGGCAGCTATTGTCTCGTTTAGACCCAAAGTTCAGCCCACTCTTCATTGAATTAGCTGAAAAACGCATCACCTTTGGGGGCTGGGAGTCATGGAAACGTCTACCTGGCAAGCTGCCCACTTTTTCTGCCCATCAACCAGAGATGGAATTGTGCTGCCTAACGCAATGATGACTTGGAATGTGAAGAGTCGTCCAAAGTGAATCTGATTCTTGCAACGCCTGTTTCGTTTGCACAGAAAACTCTGGCTTCTTGTAGTTAAGAGGGGAAAAAAAAATCTTTCCTACCAAATGTAGCAAATAAAGGTCTGAACATGCCTACTCTGCAACTTTTTTTCTCAACACACCCAAATGGTTCTCAAATGAAAAGACTGAAAGCCCTTCAAGTTTTCTGAGTTAAAGGCATCCCTTCATCTGTCTCCTTTTCCTTACAAGTGAATGAAACAAGCCCAGAACATTTGTTTTCGTCTCTCACTTTAAGATTTAAAAAAACTCTGAGTTTTCTTCTTGCTTTTTGCTACTTTCTGATTTTATCTGGCACTGATTTTCTACTACATGGTCACAACGTCTTCTAGCAACAGTGGGGATGCACTAAGCTGCAATCTCCAACAAAGTGCCCCCCTGAGAAAGCCAGTTGTCTCTTTAGCCACATAAAACCCTGCAACTGGGTCTATAGTAATCCTCATCAGTACCTAGCACAGCTGCTGTGCAAGTTTTTTGAGATTGACATATGTGAGAAGGGCTCTTTCTGTTTCTTCTCTGGCTACAGTTTGCCCGTGTGGCATGAAAGATGCCTTTGAAAGATGCAGGGACTGTGTCAACAGCTCTTAGGTAGTAAAACGACATGGTTCCCCCTCCCCAATGAATTTCCATTCTAGCAGGCAGTGAAAGTTCCCATGTACGAACATTTCTACACTTTCTAACCAAAGTAGAGTGAATTCAATTTTTCACAATTTCCTTAAGCAGAATTTAAAGCCAAGCAGGAAAGCAAGCATTATTAGTACTGAAACAGCATACTGAGTGGCACTAAAAAGAACCATGTCCTTTAACTTTGTTTTTTAAAAATGTTGCAATAATTGGAGAATATCTAAAGTATGATTACGTTTGCAAAAAATTTAACATTATATTCAGTGCCTTCCCAAAATGATGGACTAATGTTGCCCCTTTTCCATGTATAAACACATACACTACACAATACATAACAATGACTTTCAAAGATAATCAAACTGTGACTTGTCTAATAGAAAAAAATCTGAAAAAAGATTCAGGCATCTAGGAAACATAACTAAAAATGGTTTCCAGTTGTTTTTGTGCCATGTCCTTCAGGTGACTTACTTTAGTAACGATAGGAGTGAATGTGCATGCACACATACACACACGTGAGAACCATCATGTTGTTCTTCCCATTTGTAATTCAAAATAATGCAATTCTAAACCATAAACTAAAAATTTACATATGGGCCTGAAATTAAAATTGCTTTTTTTCTAGATTGCAAAATTCTGGAGAAATCTGCTAGTGTCCTAAGCACATGTTTAAAGAGTGCTTGGTTGGAACTTAAGCCCCATGCTTCAGCAAAACAAGAAAGTAGATGACGCATTCATTTACATAAAAATTTAAATTCCCAGTTCTCATTCACTTATTCACAGATTATTTATTAAGTCCTAGTATGTGCCAGGCCTTCTGACAGGCACAGGGGAACATCAGTGAAGGAAATTGACGTGACTCCCAGGTGGGAGTCATTCAGTAAGTACTTTTAAGTGAGAAAAGCTCACTACTAAACAGAGATGTTGCAGGTCCTAAAAGAGACAAACCTGTCAAGAAACAAACCGATGGAAATTGGAACGCGGAAGTAAAATGGATATTAAAAAATAAATTACAGATAGAGATATTTTCTCTGTCTGAAGGTTTCCTTTTTAACACTAAATTCATGATTAGTTTTGTATAATTCTGCTGAACTTTCTGAAAGAATCTGATGTGAAAATTGTATGCTGCCTTCCCAGTTAAAACAATTTTAAAAGAAACAAAGTAATGGGAGACTTTCACTACTTCTAGAAAGATGGAGTAGACATAGTTTTTTCTAACCCCCCTGCTAGGTACAATTAAAATCCTTCCTCATTACATACCAAACACATTGAAGGAGACTGAAAAGCTGAGAGAAGATGAAAAACTAGCTAGAGACTGAAGGACTCAAGGAATGACATGGATTTTTAATTTTTACCTTATACATCAAAACTTCGGAGCTGAAGAAGCCTGCAACCCAGAAATGCCAACTGGTTCAGACAAAAAAACAAAGTTCCAACAAAAGGCTGTTCTCTCTAGTCAACGGAACAAGAAAGGGGCAGCCTAGAAAGACAGAAAGCAATACCATTTTGCTCTACTTGAACACCACGAAAATAATTATGGTCCCATCCCCATGTACACCCGCAAAGGCAAAGTGGCAAGCCCAGAGGCTGATTCTTGCCGGGATACTCCAACACCCTCTCCTTCCCGCCCCCAGAGCAGTGTAAAAGAAGTCTGAGTAGGAATCTAGAAGTTTCATCCCTGTCGGGGGTTAGCAAGATTCCTCTCTTACCCTACATGCAGTGTCTATGTTGACTAAAACGGACAGTCTGGACTTCCACCCCAAACCCAACAATAATGAGGTATCCATCTCCCTCTCCACTGAGGTAGTATGAGAGGAGGTTTGGTGGAGATTGAGAACATTCAAAACTGTCCAGCTGTAACAAGGCTACCCTGCTATCCCTTAACTTCTAAAGCACTGGTGAAGACCACAATAAAAGCAGCAACAAACTGCTCCATTTTTCCATTTTTCCTAGCCAGGAAGATATCAGTGGAGGTCAGTTTGGTAGCAGAAACCAATGGAGGTTCATTGAAGAGCAGGAGCTACTTCTATCCATATCTGGCAGTAACAAGGCAGCACGCCCCTTTTTCCCGGCTGGAGTGGTGTAAGAAGAAGCCAGATAAAACACAAGGTTTAAATAAGAACAAGAGCCTCATACATAATACCTAAGATGTCCAGGTTTCAACTGAAAATCATTTGTCACACAAAGCAAAAAGAAGATCTCAAACTGAATTTTTATAAGACTATTCATACACGCGAATATTGAGATGACAGAGATGTTAGAATTATCTGACAAAGATTTTAAAGCAGCTGTCATGAAAATGCTCCAAGGGGCAATTATAAACATGGTTGAAACAAATACAAAAGGTAAAAGTTTTGACAAAGAAACAGAAGATACAAAGAATAATCAGATAAAAATTTTAGAACTGAAAAATAAAACAACTGAAATTATCAAAAACTAAAAGGATGTACTTGACAGCAGAGTGGAGAAGGCAGAAGAAAGAATCAGTGAACTGGAAGGAAGAATAATAGAAATAATCTGAACAACAGAAATAAACTAAAAAACAAAGACTTAGGCAACTGCGAAACTATAACAAAAAATAAAACATTTGCATCTGTGTCACTAGAATCCCAGAAAGAGAGGAGAAAAAGGGCAATGCTTAAAATATCCTCAAAGAAAGAGTGGCTGTAGTGGCTGGAAACTTCCAAAATATAGCAAAAAGGACACAGATTCAAGAAGTTGAACAAACCACAAACAGAAAAAAAACAAAGAA
This sequence comes from Rhinopithecus bieti, assembly GCF_001698545.2. Classification (NCBI taxonomy): domain Eukaryota; kingdom Metazoa; phylum Chordata; class Mammalia; order Primates; family Cercopithecidae; genus Rhinopithecus; species Rhinopithecus bieti. The sequence continues at coordinate 889,520 of NW_016820640.1, read as the reverse complement.
ATTTATACCAAAGCATATCATGGTCAAACTTACAAACACTTAAAGAAAAAAGTCTTGAAAAGAGCAGGAAAAAAAACACAGTCTTACCTATAGAGGAAAAATGATTCAGACAGTGTGTTTTCCATCAGAAACCATAAAGACCAAAAGGAAAGGACATGACCGTTTCACTAGCTGAAAGAAAAGAACTATCAACCTAGAGTTTGATATCCATAGAAAATATCCTTTAGAAATGAAGGGGAAAGGAAAACACTGTTAGATAAAGAAAACTAGAATAATTTGCAATTAGCAGGCCTAACCTGACAGAACGGCTAAGGAAGTTGTCTAAACAGAATGGGAAAGACAGAAGAGGGAATCTTGGAAGTTTAGAAAGGAAGAAAGAATTTAGTACATACAAATATGGATAAATAGAATAGACTTTCCTTTTCTGGAGTTTTCCAAATTATGTTTGATTGTGGAAACAGAAATAGAACACTGGTATATTTCTAAACGCACGTGGAGGAAATATCTAAGACAATTATATTATAAGAGTGAAGGTACAAAAGTAGGTAAGATTTTTTAACTGCTTTGAATGGTAAAATGAGGATACCAGTAGACTGATAAGTTATGCATATGTAACATAATACATAAAGCAACCACTAAAAAATTACATAATGAAATTTAGTAAAAAAAACTCTAGATATATCAAAATTCTAAAAATGTTAAAATTTGTTCAAGTAACCCACAAAAAGGCAGGAGAAAAAAACACAGAGAAATAAAAAACAGAACAAACAGAAAAGAAATATTTAAATGACAGGCTTAAGTCATATAAATAAATTATTGAAATAAATGTGAATTGTTTGAATATACCAATGAAATGGCAGAGATTTGCATAGTGGATTTAAAACCCATGGCCCAATTATATGCTGTCTGCAATGAAAATTTAAATATAACAATATAAACAGGTTGAAAGTAAAATGATTAAAGTATATTAGTTAAACATTAGAAAAGAAAACAGGAGTGTCTTTAATAATAACAAATAAAATAGACTTCCAAGGACAGAAATTTACCAGAGACAAAGGTAGACATTACACAATGATAAAAGAAACAATCCAACAAGAAGACACAGCATCTTTGAATGTGTATGCACCAAAACAAAGCTGCAGAATATGTAGAGTATGAAACAGAAAAGAGAAACCAACAAGTTCACATTTATTTATTTTATTTTATTTTATTTTATTTTATTTTATTTTATTTTCTGAGATGGAGTCTCACTGTCACCCAGGCTGGAGCGCAGTAGTGCAGTCTTGGCTCACTGCAACCTCCACTTCCCAGGTTCAAGCAATACTACTGCCTCAGCCTCCTGAGTAGCTGGGATTACAGGTACACATCATCACACCTGGTTAATTTTTGTATTTTTGGTAGAAACGGGGTTTCACCATGTTGGTCAGGCTTGTCTCAAACTCCTGACCTCATGATCCCCCCGCCTCGGCCTCCCAAAGTGCTGGGATTACAGGCGTGAGCCACCGTGACCGGCCGACAAGTTCACATTTATAATCGTATACTTTGACACACATCTTCCAATAAAGGACAGAACAATTAAACAGACAATTATCAAGAATACAGAATCCAACAAATCATTCATCAACAGAACCTAGTTGATATTTATTAACCATACCACCCAACCACAGAAGAATCCACATTTTCAAGTGCCCACAAACATATTCCAAGATAGGTCACGTTTTATAGCACGTAAAGCACATCTCAACAAATTAAAGATAACTGAAATCATACAGAAGGTGTTTTTGGACCACAATATAATCAAAATAGTAATCAATAACAGAAAGATAACAGGAAAATCTCCGAACACTTGGAAACTAATTAACATTCTCCTAAATAATTAAGGAGTCAAAGAGGAAGTCTCAAGTGAAAGAAAAATATATTGGAGTGAATGAAAATGAAAATACAACATATGAAAATGTGTGGGACACAGCTACAGTAGTGCTTATAGTGAAAGTCATAGCAATAAATGCGTCAGCTGGAAAAAAGGAAAGGCCTCAAAACTATACTCAAAGGTCTAATGTCAAAAAACAAAAGAAGAGCAAAATCAACCTAAAGCAGAAGAGAAAGAAAATAAGAGCACAAGTACACAAAAAAGAAAACAGAAGAACAGGGAAAAATCAACAAAAAAATGTGTATTTGAAAAGATTAATAAAATTGTCATCCCCTCAGCAAGACTGAGAAATAAAAGAAGAATATACCAATTATCAATATCAGAAATGGAACAGGGGATAGCACTACACACAGCAAAAGATAATAAGGGAACACTGTAAACTACACTAAACACATAAATTGGATATCTTAGATGAAATGAGCCAATTCTTTAACAACACATATTACCACAACTCACTCAATATGAATTAGATCACTTGGTTGATCCCTATAATGAGCCCTGAAATGAGTCCTACAACTGTTAAGAAAACTGAAGGCCAGGCATGGTGGCTCATGTCTGTGATCCCAGGGCTTTGGGAGGCTAAGGCAGGAGGATCACTTCAGGCCAGGAGTTTGAGACCAGGCTGGGCAACATAGTGAGACACGATCTCTACAAAAAAATTTAAAAATTAGCTAGTTGTGATGATGCACACCTGTAATCCTACCTAATTAGGAGGCTGAGGTGGGAGGATGGTTTGGGCCCCAGAGTTTGAGGCTGCAGTGGGCTATGACCATGCCACTTCACTCCAGCGTGGGTGACAAAGCAAGATCCTGTCTCTATTTTTAAAAAATAAAGAGAGATTGAATATGTAGTTTAACAACTCTCTGAAAAAGAAATCTCCAGTCCCAGATAATTTAACTGGATAATTGTAACAAATATTGAAAGGTGTTTTTTTTTTTTTTTTTTTTTTTTTTTTTGGGGG